>NC_035437.2:48842629-48987676 GCF_002127325.2 Helianthus annuus
TAATATAATAATGTTTTTTTTAGCTGAATAGAAACAGAATATGTATAAAAATGGGCTGAAATTTTTATAAAAATCCGAAAATGGGCCGAAATTTTTGTAGGATCGTGTTCCGACCTAAATGAGTCGTTCGGAAGAGCTCTAATCCGTTTCAGAGGCGGAAACTAAGAAACGAACTTGTAAACAGCTAGAAAATCACTATAACCCTCTTTTCATTCAATAAACAATTGTCTACAACGAGAGGAAATACCGGCAGCACCTCGGTATCGAATTACACACCCGTTACAAATGTCAACCGTTTGACAGCTATATATAGGCGAAGCATGACCGTTTGAACATGCTCAAACGGTCAGCATTACACTCAAACAAAGTGCCTCAAACGGCCACACCTTCAAACGACCAAGACCCTTCAAACGGTCAACTCTCAAACGGAACCCTCTATTCAAACGTCCAGCATCTCTTCAAACGGCTAGGCTTCAAATTCTTGATTCCTGATGTCATCTTTGATCAAATCCACTTCCAAGACTGAGACTCGACATCAGACGAAGACGACAGATGACTGCACCAACAGACTCCCCCTCAGATGTTGACGAGTCTGAAGTGTCGAGTCTTCACAATCTTCAATCTTGATCTGTCTCTGAGCTTCACTCTCAGTCTTTTCTAGCAGGTCTTCAGACTCCCCTTTGCGATATGCTGGCATTTCTTCAGATCATCAGCATCATCAGCTTAAGGATCGTAGTCTGGCTCTAACTGCTTTATCAACTTTAGTCTTCAGACTCCCCCTATCAATCTGTTGGGATCGTAGTCTGGAATTCACAATAATCTGCACAATCTCTACCCAAACATAAGTTTCATCAAAGATTATAGCTTTTCAAAAATTCAGAAACTATGTTGATAAACTACAATAATGATTTTGCATTCAAGATCAATTACTGTCTTTTTCAAACAAATTTAACAACATCACATACTCTCTCCCAAACCTGTTCTTCATGTTCAGCACTTAGAATTTTGAACATCAACTCTCCAACACCAGTTTGTCGAAAATCTTTTTGAATTTTTCAAACTTTTGCTAAAACACACTTAAAATCTTTTTGAGATTTCTTAAAAAAATAAAAACAGAAACAAAATATTTACAGACACTATTTTTGTGAGTTTGTGCAAGAGGATCATATCAGTTTTTGAAACATACCACAAACACCGTTAAGCTTGATTGCATTTTAAGTCCAAAACAATTTACCTAGATTGTCAGTATGTTTGTCCTCTTAAATTTTCACACAGATTTCAATCGATTCGAGATACGATATTAGTGTTTTAAAGACTTGAACTTAATTGTGTATCACTCCACTTGAATATACTCCCGTATCCAGATCTCAAATATTCAGTCTTACAGGTGAGTATACCACAGCTGATATCTGTAAAGGGGTTATGTGCGAGGGCCGTGAGAGCTCAGGTCGATACTTCTGTATACGCAGAGAGATGACGGCTTCGACTTTTGGTGGGTCCCCTTTAGAGGATCTTTTTATTACAACAGCAGCGACTATCAATTTTATTGTTTCATCAGCTTGCTGAGGGTGATGCTATATTTCAAGCATTTTGCGAAAAGCATTATCCGGGGACTAGGTCAGTACTTCCATACAGCAGAAGTCCCGGGATAATACCCTCAGATATCACTGAGTATAAAGACCTAGTATCTCAGAATATGGGACCTTTCAAACAAGATTTCAGGGGATTACACATATATTCAAGAATAGTTACCCACGAATCAAGTAAGTTTGAATTAGGTTTATATCTCGTTTCAATTTACTAAATATGCGAAAACCTACTGACACATCCACAGTAAGATTGTTTATCACATTTTTGACTATACATTTCTTTAGCGTGTCGTGATAGTCCACTGATGTACTATCATTTCCTCTTTTATGCAACAAAAACTCATTTTTCAGTTTTATCATGTTTTTGGCTTTTTTCAAATTTTCTAATGTTTTTGGATTTTCTAAAAATTCTTATTCCCCCTAAAATTCAAATACATCTAAAGAAAATTGAAAACAAACTGTACAGAACATGACAACTGATATCAAATCGCTTCAGTTCTCCATCCGTTTGGCTTAAACAATCAGAACTCCCCCTCACAACAAACTATTTTCCCATAAAGATTTCAAAACACTTAAGTTTGTTTTAATCAGAATGGTTTTTCCGGAAAATAAGTTTTGTTGATTTTATCACTTGTAAAATTTATCAATAACAAGTTCGGGGTTATGGTTCATCATATTGTCTTACCAATCTAGTGAATGATAGTTAATTCAAGTTCAAATTAATGACCTTGATTTAACCACTTGTAAGATCAACCAAGTTCAAATTCTGAATCACTTATAACAATCACAAACATACAACTCAAACCTGTTTTTCAACCAATTACCATCAGTTGGTTGAATTCTCAAGGTGCCGATTCCTACTCCACGCTTACAAACCTGGGAGTTCTGGCAAGTCCTGCAATTTCTCAAACACAGATTTAGAAGGATGCCGATTCATGATCCACGATTACCAACTTGGGATCTCCGGCAAGTCAGGTTTTTATTCTTTGAAAAATATATCCACCCAAGCCTGACCTTCCTTGGGTGTAACAACATCTTTTTCATCTTTTCTTTCAACAGATTTGTAAACACGTCCTTTGGAAGCATAAAAATCTTCGATACTTTTGGCCTTACCGTTGACCATTTGTCCAAAGATACGTTTCACATGTCCGTTGAAAGTCTTTTCAACATCAAATTTCTTCTTGTCAGAATAAAATTGATTTGAAATTTCAACTTTTCCAACTTTCTTCATAAAATTTTCATCACACAACGGTGGAAAATTTTCATCGTTCATGGTTGGAACTTTCCTTTTAATCTTTTTCTCAACACATGGCTCCTCTGATTTTATGGAATCAGATTCATCACCAGAAGTATTACCTGAACCTTTCACAACCCATTTTTGATTTGGCACATTAGCTTTCCTTTTTGAAGCACTCTTTGAACATTCTCCTTTCTCAAAAGTTGAATTTTCAAAGCCAGTAAACTTCCGGGTTGACAGTTCTGTATTTTCAACAACTTTTTCTTTCATTTCGCCAGAGACTTCCTGTTTTGGCTTGAATGTCTTTGGACAATCTTTAGCCACATGACCAACAATCTTGCACTGAAAACAAGTTCTCTTCTCAATCTTCTTCGGAACTTCATTCTTCTTTAGTTCTTCTTGCTTCTTGGCAAGGAATTCCTGATTCGACTGTTTTCTGAATGATTTTTCTTTTTCAGCTTCTGACGTTCTTCCTGAAACAAACACAGTTTTTGGTTTATACATTTTTTCATTTTTATAGTTTTTCGGTGGAAAAAAACCAAGACCTTTCTTTTTGAAATTACGATTATGGTTTGATTTCTTCTGGAAACTATAACCACAATTGTAACCCATTTTCTTGTTAATTCTTTGTTGAACTCTTGAAGTGTATTGTTTAGGTTTTCCGGAAAGATTTAAATCTTTTATTTCAGAAATATTAATTTCTGTTATTTTGAAAACCTTTTGAATCATTTCAAATCTGACACTTCTTATTGGAAAACTCTCGTCAGAATATAATTTGTCAGAACCTTTCAAAGTATATGCCACTTTGACCGATTCATCATTCAAATTAGATTTCAAAAGTAAAAATTCTTTATCATAAACCTGTTTGTCCTTTTTTACTGTTGACTTTGACGTATCGGACTCAGACTTTGACTTGGATTTATACTCCATATTTGACTCTTCACTGTCATCTTTGTCTAACACCTGATCGACCACACTTTTTATCAACTTTGACTCATGATCAGTGTCAGATGACGTATATGTGACATCGATATTTTCTGGCAAGTTATCCGATGGTCCAGACTCCCATTGCAAATTGATTGCTTTATTGACTCTTTCAGAATTTGGATTTCGAGGCATATATCCATATTCGACCGGGGGCAGACATCTATTATAGACCACACTTGATTTCTTACCAAAAGATTTCACTTTTCCTTCATCTTCAGTCACAGCTTTCTCTTCTTCAGACATTTTCATTTCTTCAAACGTCTTCAAATTCTCCACTACGGGATAAATCCTGTTAACAACAAAAGAAGAACATGAGTAACTGTTTAACAACTTTTTAATTTTCTCAGTCTCTATCTTCTGTGTTGCCAGCTCCAATTCTAAATCAGCACATTTTTTGATATGAAAGTTAGCATCATCCAGCTGTCTAAGATATGCTACTTTCAAAGTATTCATCGCCATTGCTTGTTCACCACTCGAATCAGTATATTTGTTGATTTCTCTGTTCATGGTATCATACGATTCTTTCAACTTGTTTATGTTGTGCAACAACTCATTATTCTGTTTGATTAAAGAATCACAATTTATGCACTTTTCTGATACTTGGACTTGTTCAGCTTCAATCTTCACTTCAAATTCTGGCACTTCTTTGACATTTCTGCTTGGTTGCAAAAACTCAGCTCTTCTCATTTTCTCAGCTTTCGCTTCGGCCTTTAATCTTTCTTCCTCTTCTTCCTCTTCTTCCTCTTCTCTATTCTTTCTTCGTCTCTCTTCAGCAGCTTCCATGACTTTTCTGCATCTTTCTTCACATTTCAAATCATAAGCATTAGCAAAGAAAGCATGAGAAGTGTTTTTGGACATATCTTTGGCCATGAGATCTTTATCCGGACAAAAATCATCCCAAGTAAAACCTTCAGCCAACTTCTCATCATCTTGTTCAGCCAAACACACTTTGCTGTCTTTTGGAAGATACTTTTCCCAGGTAAAATTATCATATTTTCACTGACTAACAACACATGCCCTTTTATCAACCACATCTCTCCCATTAGCCGTTTGTGCATGTTGCTGTGCTGGTGGTGTGATTTGATGATAGATGGCCTTCTTGTGATAGTCGTTGTTTCCGAAAGGATTCTGGGCTCTGGTAGCTTCACGGTTTTTGCACTCTCTCTTGAAATGCCCCTTCTCCCTGCAACGAAAACACGTAACTTTAGATTTATCAAAACCCAAAGCTGAAACGTTTGCATCACGAAAATCATCACAGCCTGTAATTTGTTTAAACTTTTCAGCACGTCTCATCACACTCGCCATACACCATTTGATATCCATCAATTCCATTTCCTCAGCATCGATTTGATCGTAATCCTCTTTCGTGAGCATAGGATTTCCGATCTTTCCTGCAACAAAGCAACTATAAGACTCTAAAATCATCCCTAACAAAGACATTTGATTTTTTGCAATTTCTTCAGTGTAGTCTTGATCATTTTCAAGGCTTAACACAATGTTACACTGAAGTTTTCTTCCATTCTTTGTTACAGAGATGTTAGGATCGTATGATGAAAATCTTGTGCTGTTTGATCCTTGAGATGCCTTCTTCTCAGGAGAATCTTTAACACTGTAAGCAGTT
This sequence comes from Helianthus annuus, assembly GCF_002127325.2. Taxonomy (NCBI): domain Eukaryota; kingdom Viridiplantae; phylum Streptophyta; class Magnoliopsida; order Asterales; family Asteraceae; genus Helianthus; species Helianthus annuus. The sequence goes on from NC_035437.2 coordinate 48,848,064, forward strand.
TCGATCTTTGGAGAATACTTTGTAGAATCCGTAGCACCACTCTTGTAGTACAAACTGATATCCTGCTCTCCATCATAGTTCTTCATCCTCGCAATCTTCCTCTGCTCCATCTCCTGAGCTTCCAAATGCTTGATAAAATCTCCCAGTGTCATCTTTTTATAATCTGTTTTGTTTGACCGCAGCATCATCAGAAATGTTCCCCATGTTTCATATGGTAGCGCATCTGCAAGTTTTTCAATCAATTCATCAGTATCTTTCTTAACGCCAAGTTTCGTCATATTTCTCACCAAATTACAATATCTATCAATTATTTGCTTGGTGTTTTCATTTTTCAATCCTCGGAATAAGTCAAATTCTTTTTTCATGAGAGACATCTTATTCCTGAGCATATCGTCACTTCCAGTAAACTTTGCTTCCAACTCTGTCCAAATCGAATATGCAGTTCCATCATGTTGAAGCAGTATCAAAATATCCTCTTTTATCGCTTGCTGAAGCAGACTCACCATCAATTTCTCATCTCGATATTTCTTTTTATCTGCAGTACTCATCTCTCTAAGTGTTAACGGAGTACCATTCACAACATCGTTCTTTGCGGGCTTAACATACGGCTCTTCAGTGTGTTCCCACGCATCAAGATGATAAGCTTCTACCCAATTTCCAAACCGTTCAGACCACACATTATAGTGATCAATATCCATGAGTTTGGGTGGTTTCTGAGACGTCCTGGTTTCATTTTCAATCATTGCACTTTGAGTCACTGACATCGGTGTTGCAAAAGTGTTATAAAACTCAGAATCCATATTTAACACACTAAACAACTTTCAAACGGACAATAAAGTTTCAAATGGTACACTATTTCAAACGATCAGTTCGCTTTCAAACGGAACACAAGTTTTCAAACGAAAGTTGATTCAAACGATGAACTTTCAAACGGAACGGTTTCAAACGGTAATGATCTGTTCAAACGACAGGATATTGTTCAAACAGACAACAACTTCAAACGATAGGACAGCAGCTTCAAACGATAGAACAGCAGCTTCAAACGATGCTTCAAACGATAGGACGGTTTCAAACGATAGGAACTGTCTTCAAACGATCAGTTCAAACGATTGATCTAGTTTCAAACGATAGGTTTCATGACGTCAGCAAATTGTCGAACTTTTTCAAACGGACAGGTAATTTTTATCCAATTTTCTTCGATTTTCAGTCTGAAACACTCAAGGCTTTGTCAGTAAACAATTCCGAACACAGTGTGAAGTTTTGAGCTGATTTTGACCGTGTAAAGTATCGGCTTTGAGAAAGAAGGTGTAGAAAATCAGATTTTCAAGCTGAAAATGGCACGAACTCCTCGTCCTGAGCTCTGATACCAATTGTAGGATCGTGTTCCGACCTAAATGAGTCATTCGGAAGAGCTCTAATCCGTTTCAGAGGCGGAAACTAAGAAACGAACTTGTAAACAGCTAGAAAATCACTATAATCCTCTTTTCATTCAATAAACAATTGTCTACAACGAGAGGAAATACAGGCAGCACCTTGGTATCGAATTACACACCCGTTACAAATGTCAACCGTTTGACAGCTATATATAGGCGAAGCATGACTGTTTGAACATGCTCAAACGGTCAGCATTACACTCAAACAAAGTGCCTCAAACGGCCACACCTTCAAACGACCAAGACCCTTCAAACGGTCAACTCTCAAATGGAACCCTCTATTCAAACGTCCAGCATCTCTTCAAACGGCTAGGCTTCAAATTCTTGATTCCTGATGTCATCTTTGATCAAATCCACTTCCAAGACTGAGACTCGACATCAGACGAAGACGACAGATGACTGCACCAACAATTTTTATAAAAATTAAAGCAATGAAAACAATCGATTCGGCTAGTTTAAAAACGATTTTTAAGAGCCAAAAATTCAACGAATCAATGAATAAATAAATCCGGATTAGATCAGATAAATAGAATAAAAATTTACAAGTGTACAAAAGAATCACGAAAATGAATAAATTGAATTAAAAGCAAGAACTATTAACAAATAAATCAACAAATAAATAATCACGAAAATATACACAAATATTAACAAGTATATACACCAATAACACAATGACTCGGGTCGTTCCTAAAACTCGCCACTCCCCGGCAACGGCGCCAAAAACTTGGTACGTGCGCGACTGTACATATTTTTACAATGAAATTACACACGATTTGGTTTTAAATTTATAAAAGTGATTATTACTTTTACATCAAAACACACAAGAAAGAGGCAAGTGTACTCCGTCATATATGTAGTAAAGTATCGGTAAGAACCAAGTATCGATCCACGGAAATGGGCGGAGAAATAATACTAGACCTTTGCCACTAAATTACCGGTAAAAACATAAGTTGTTTTGGTTTTAATTAATCTAAAGTAAGCATAAATAAATATTTATAAAACATAGTAAATTATATATAAATAGCCTTGATTAATACACAACCACAGCATGTCAACTAAGTCAGTTTTGGCACTAGAAGTATTCGGTCAATTTTCCATTTCGAGACAATTAGTATCCCTTTCGGGAATCCTAACATGACAATCATTCGGAAAGTTAAAACGATAAACACACTTTAACCACCTAAAATTGTTCTTTAACGTGCGATTGATTAATGTCTACAAAAATCTCCTAAAATTAAGTTAGTCATCCGTTAGGAGTTTTCTAACCTCACTTAATCAAGGAAAGCAACACTGATAAACACAATGCAACCACCGAGACAAGCATAAACTAGATTAAATCACAACCGAGTTCATTTTACAAATCTTGCACATAAATTCACCAAGATAGCAATTTTGGCCGAAACTACTAACTAAGCTAACAAATCATGGCAAGAATTCATAACAACACCATCTAACCCGTTAGAGTCCTTCCGTGAGGGCAAGCTTTCTTGATTAACAACAATTACATTTTATTAGACCACTAACCCGTTAGAGTATCATGGTGCCCACATTTTAACTAAGTTAAGCTAGTTAACCAAATTAAAAGTTTACTAATACATGATTAAATAAGCTTCATTTTTCAACTATCTTACCTAACCAAGCACCAATCATCCAACACAATTACTTATAATCAAGAAATCAATATCAATAACAAGGTTGCAAACTAATCATCAAAGATAATCATAGAAAATACTTCCAAATTTCATTACAAACATAGATTAACATACTAATGGTTATAATCAAGCAAGGGATTGTTGTGTTTTTGCCCAAAGGCTACAATAATACATAAACATTAACCTAAATGCTTGAAAGATTAACAAAAACATGGAAAGAGTAGAAAACCCAACCATAAACAAGCACAAGATTAAGAATCCGGATAGTAAATGAGCAAAACCAGGCAATGTGGCTTGAATCCGAGTGAAAGCAGAAGCCTTCGGAGCCTCAAAATCGCCTGCAAAGCTCTCCAAAATTCCAGAGTTCTAATAAAATGGTTATGTTCTGTTTTTATGCTTTTTCGATGTCGCACGGTCGTTCTCCGATCGCACGACCGTGCACTTTAAGCAATTATTGGTGGTGGTCCACCATACTGCGTGACGTCACAGATCGTTGACTGGTCTTCGGACACGCACGGGCATTCTTCAATTGGCACGGCCGTTCCTTTCCGAGGTCTGGTTGCACGCCTGGTCCATTGGTCGTTCAGTTCCGAGGTCTTGATGGATCGTCGGATCCGCACGGGGTGCAAGATATGGAACGACCGTGCGTTCCCGGGTTGGCCTTCAATGCCTTGCACGCGGAGTTGCACCATCGTTCACTGCCGGGCCTTTCTTAGTTTGTCGGATATGCACGGTCGTGCATCAGGTCGCACGACCGTTCCAGACGCCCAGGTCAGTTTTGTAACAGAAGTTACGCAGCTTCGTCGTTTTATCCGGAAAGTCCTCGTTTTTTGCTATCATCTTGTCTGGTATGCTATTTTAGGCCTGTAAACAAAATTGTAGATAATTAAGTATCCGAATGACGGTTTTACGGCCGAAAACGCATAAAATAGGGGTAAAACGGGGGACTAAAATATGTGTAAATTAGCGAATATTAGTTACCCTCAACCCAGTAGTTTGAGACAGCAAGGATACAATCCTAAAGGGTCGGATTATTGAAAGATAATGAATTAAGTTATGCAAATTATGGTAGGCCCCTCTTTTGGAGGTGACGTTACCCTCGACTAAGTAGTCTGAGTCAGCAGGGATACAGTCCTAAATAGCCGGGTTATAGTATTAATATTAGTTAACTTATGAGGAGATCAAAGAGTTTGGACCCCCGCCGTCCAATACCTTTGGGTATTGAAGGAGGTCCTACTAAATTTGACCCAGGTCCCTTGTAGGACCTCTAAACGCTGAACAAGGGCAAGACCCTTACCAAACCGTTCCCTTAACCCCTGACCAGGTAGCCAACATACCTCCATATAGACCGTGGAGATATGAATGGTGAAAATCTTTTATTTTATATAGACAGTAAAATAATGCCAAGACACCACGGACAAACGATAAGGAAAAGTCACCTTCAACATAAGCAACTAGTTATTAAAGTCATTAATACAAAACCAAATAAAAAGTGCAAAAGATTAAAAATAAAAAGTATTATACTAAACACTTGTCTTCACCAAGTGATGTAAGAGACTTAGGCGAACATGGCCTTGATTGTCAAGAACTCTTACGATCAATCTTGGATCCAGAGACGACTCACACACTCTATGATGGACAATGGATGATGGTGGTGGATGATGGTGTTGTGATGGTGGTGGGTGGTGGATGAAGTGTGAGAGAGGTGGTGCCAAGGGATGAGTTGCAATGAGCCAAAGCACTCCTATTTATAGGCTGAACAGAGGGCTGGGCACGGCCCCGTGTCCATTGGGCACGGCCCCGTGCCCGTCTGACACTATCTCTCCTCATTAATTGTAATTCGCAATTACAATTAATGTGCCTGTAGTAATTTGGGCACGCCCCGGTGGTGAGCAATAGAAGCTTCTACAGGTTTGTCTTTTCTGTTGCTTCTTGGGCACGGCCCCGTGCTCGCTGAGCACGGGGCGTGTTCAGTCTTCTGCCTTCTCTGTTTTGCTTAGGAGGATGCTGTCGAGGGGTCAGGCAATCCACTTTTGTTCCTTTTCTTGCATTTATGTTAGATTTAGCTGCCTTTTTGCTTCTTTTGTTAATTAGAGCTCATTTAATCCTGAAAATACAAAAGGAAGACAAAAACACACTTTTTCCAACATTAGTACTTAAAAAGGGTTAGTTTTATGCCTTATTTGACGTAATTTATATGTTGCATTGTACACACATCAAGGGCATATGAGATTAACAAGTATTATAACAACCCTCCTAAAACACCCTAAACGCTCTAGTTAGACCCCGTATACACGCAAACGAACCCGAATAACCTTTAATTTAATAAAAATCAAATTAAACAAGTTTTTAAAGCCTGTGTCGGCCCGCGACGGACACACCTCTAGTGTGTCGCGGGGCGCGATAATTATCTAGTGCAACATATATACATTCATTTGAATCATTACATTATTAGTTGATTGGTTGCTTGAGGTTTGATACATATACATACAACACATTCAATTATATTTGGCTATATGCACATTTTCTATATACAAAAATAAACTTATCATTTTCACAAAACAATAAGATCCACTCCAAGGCACAACGTGCTTCTCTAAGATCGATCTTCGTTCGGGCTATCACCAACTTCATGTTCTTCTTGAAGAGGACATCCCTAAAACCGTGTTTTGCACTCGCTATGGTCACTACAAGTTCGTGGTTATGCCATTTGGCCTGACCAACTCACCTGCTGTCACACCCCAACCGATGACGGAAACATCGGGGTGAGGCACTGAGCGAAACAGATTGTCCAAGAGATTCCATAACAACTACGATTACCAATTATTTAAGCATTACGTCAAATACCGTAACATAAAAAGTAACACAATTATTACAGATAAATTGTTCTCAAAGACAAATAGAAAACTGTTCCGACAACTCATAAATTAATTGTTTTGTTTCTAGATTCCCCTACTTGATTCTTGAACAGCAAGCATAGCACAAGCATCCTAAACACCTGTCACATACGTTAAAATAGAGGTCAATACACATAGTGTAAAGGTGAGCATACAAGTTTAATAGTATAAGAGATAGCGAAAATCGGTTTACGCGTAACCAGCATGTAACATGTTGAAAAGCGAAGCTAGCACGTTAACGACAAAGAAATATGCACAGACATGACTGCGAGTTGTAGAATGCGCAACACATATCACCACTGTGACACGTGAAGTAAAACCCTTAACAACCCCTGTCCACGACAGGTGCTGAGTCCAAACTATAGTACTATCGTTGCTAAGGTGTCAGGCAGGGCCGGCCCTAGGGGTGGTCGAGTCGCACTCCCGGCCGAGGCCCGTTTTTCCCGGGGGCACTAAACTAGAAAAAAAAGATTACATATATTTTATATATTAAATATTTCGATCTTGATCATAAACAAATTAAGGGGTAAGGCTTGGTGGTTCATGCGTGTTTTTCTAAATTAAGATGGCCGGGTTCGATTCCCGTTTCCATTAATTAATCTGTTTTTTAATATTTATTAAATTAATTAATTTTGGTGGTGTTATTTTATTAATTTAATTTTGCGCCTTTTGGTAATGGTTTGTTAATTTTTTGGTAAACACCGGTTTGTTTGTTTTTTTTTTTTTTTTTTTTTTGAACGGCCAACAAATTCAAATTTTATTCCAAAAAACGAAATCGCCGGATTAACCATATGTTAACCCGAACGATATACTCCTGTTACATCATACACCCATACTTACTAAATCAAAATTACACCATTTCTCCCACGTTAAAGTAACAATTTTTTATCGGTTTTTATACCAAAGATAAGCCATTGCTATTATCTCATTCTTGATCCACTCCAAATTAGGCTGCGTCCCTCAAAAGATGGCCTCGTTTCGACTCCTCCATAAACACCAAACCACGGTTTGGATCACCAAAAAAACTAACTTCCTCCATTTCTCCGAACCTCTGGCTTTCCTGTTGTAACTAATCAAATCCGAAACCCCGAACATGAAGAAAACGTGAAGTCTGCACCAGGTAGCGAAGAAGTCCCACATTGCTTAAGGCATTCCGCGTGAGATAAACAGATGTTCCGCCGTTTCTCGCTGCATTCCGCAAAAAGTGCATGAACTCGAGACAGCTTGCATCCCTCTAGATTCCAAATTATCAACTGTAGGTAACCTGTTTAGGCTTAGTCTCCATACAACAAAATTCACTTTTATGGGCACCAAGCTATTCCAATCAAAGCCGTGCTCCAGATCTTCGAACATGGCTGCTTGCAATTGTTTTTTTACGCTTTGCACCGAGAACATACCTGATGATTCCAGCGACCATTCACAACTATCACCTCCGGATAAACTGTTGAAACCAGCTATCATCCCCGAAAGAGTCGCCAATTCATTTGTTTCCGTATCCGAAGTTGGTTGTCGTGTCCAGTCGAACGAAGTGTATGACACACCATTCAGCACCTCGTATCTTTCTCCAACCGTTGCCTGTTTTTTCCTCTCTAATCCGAACAGTGCTGGAAATTTCGTGCATAACGGCTCGTCCGCTGTCCACTAATCTGTCCAAAAGAAAACTTTTGAACGCAAACCCGGTCTAACCTTGATTACTTTTTGAACATCAATACCAGCCGTTCCCAAGTCTACCCCAATTTTTCCAACTTGCTTCCATGGTCCCGCGAGAGAGAGTTTAACTGGGATATAATTCCATGACCTCGAGGATGCATGAATGCTCCAAATCACTTTCCTCCGGAGGCTTTCCTGGTCCACTTTAAACCTCCACCGCCACTTTGACAACATGGCAATATTGGCCTCCCGGGGCGAGCCCATTCCCAGACTACCCAAATCTCTTGGAGTCATCGCGTTTCTCCACTTTACCCACCAAACCTTCCCATGTTCCTGCGTTACTCCCCATAGAAAATCTCTTCGAATAGCCTCTAAACGTTTGATAACTTGGGCCGGACCTTTGTATAGAGAAAAGAAGTACGTTGGCAGGGAATTAAGCACCGCCTTGGTTAACGTTATCTTTCCTCCATACGAAATCGTGTTCGCCTTCCAAATAGATAGTCTCTTTCTAAACGTTTCAATAACCGAATCCCAGTTCTTGCAAAGGTTCATGTTTGCACCAACGTACAAACCCAGATATTTAAAGGGAAGTTTGCCAACCTTACAGTTAAGTTCACCCGCTATGCTTTGAACCCGAGAATCATTTATGCCAACCCCGGAAACTCTACTCTTCGAACAATTTACTCGAAGACCCGAGGATAGAAAGAAACATCTAAGGATTCTCCGGAGACATTGGGCATTGTCTGAAGACCATTCCCCCACAAATACCACATCGTCGGCGTAAAGGAAGTGGGAAAGAGTTGGACCACCCATATTACACTTGATCCCTTTATAGAGCCCCACCGCACACGCTTCCTTCATAACCCCTGTTAGAGCTTCCATTGCGAGTACAAAAAGGAATGGGGACAAAGGGTCGCCTTATCTCAATCCTCTTTGGCACGAGAATTCCATTGCGAGCCCCACCGCCCTAGCGGCTGATACGATGGACATTACCCATTTTCTCCACTTAGGATGAAAGTTCATTTGACTTAAGATTGAATCAATGAAACCCCAGTTCAGTGAATCATAGGCTTTTTCAATGTCCACTTTAAAAATCAAACCTTCCTTTTTGCTTTGCTTCAGCCATGCCACGACTTCATTAAGAATAAGCAGTGGTTATTAATTTAATTTTGGACTTTTTGGTAAGCAGTGGGTTGCTAAATATAAATTGATTTCCTAAAAAAATGATTTTTATTTTTTCATTCAATAATTGATTTTATTTTTAGTAAACAAAACTTAGTTGAAAAAATTAATGTAATAGGATTTTTATTAGAAAAGTCTAATTTCAAAAATGAAATCATATGGAAACTGAATTAATTGTTGAGTAATAAAATTTTTGAAAACTCTTTTGTACAATTGATTTATGAACTTTCCGAAAATAACATTTAAAAAAAACAACCTAAAGTTATATAAAAAATCTGTTTTATATAAACATTAGAAATGTATACAATTTCAAATTCGCAAATCCCATAAAATTGAATTATGATACACCTTATAATTTTGATTAAAAAGTTACAACTATTCATTAAAATGTCATTCAAAATAATGAAATACCAACATAATAGATAAATTATACTAATCAAATTGTATAAGAACACCATTAAGAAATACATCAACTAATTTGCTATATTATTCTAATATTATGTTTTACTATGTATATTGCTATAATAATATATCGTCGTTTAGAAAATAGTTTATATAATTCGTTAGGTAGTAGGGGCCTTTTTTTTCAGATGGTACAGGGTACTTGAATCTTCAGAGCCGGCCCTGGTGTCAGGCAACAATCACTGTGTAAACATAACATGCAAGCATTCATCGAGTAACACGTATAACATGCAGTAAAGGTCAGCGTATAAAAGTGTTTGCGTTGTGTGTCGATTGTGATTTGAAATAGGTAACGTATGTAACACCCAAAAGTGCGTAAAGCAAAACGGGTTCGAGTATACTCACAGATCGTGTTTAAAATAAACACAGTCTTGGATTGGATTGAAGGGAGCACTGGAAAGTTAGCCTGATTACAGAACGATAGCATAAGCGATGAACAGTGCGTTAAATGGTGACGAGTGAACTGAATGACGAAGGGTCATCCGATCGGATGACAATCCGGACGGATGGTCATCCGGTCGGATGGCCATTCGCGACCGGATGGCCATTCGGTCGGATTGTCATTCGTTTGGGATGGATGTGTTTGTGTATAATGTGACTTTGAAGTTTTCGTTGTAGCATTTTGAAAACAGAGAAGTATCTCTACCTTTCAGGTCGTCCAGTCGAACGGTCATCCGGTCGGATTGTCGTTCGATTGGATGGCGATCCGTTCAAGGTAAGATAGCTCAAGTCCCTTGGTCAGAATGGATGGTCATCTGATCGGATGACTATTCGTTAGAGACTGATAATCTTTGAAAATTCGCAACAAGTTTAAGTGTTTGAGAACCACAAGTCATCCGATCGGATTGTCGTTCGATCGGATGGCAATCCGATCGGACGACAATCCGTTCAGCGACCTGATCGTTTGAAACTTGCAAAATTTTGTTAAGTCTGTAAAGTTTGCAGTTTGACCGAGATGGTATGACAACGTGTTAAACAACGGAAACTCCACCAAGTCCAAGTCATCCGATCGGATGGGAATCACCCCGTCCGATCAGTTAACTGTTCTTGACAGTTGTTCATGTTCAACCCGCTAAGTCGGTTATCTCGTCGATAGGAATCAGTTCTCAGACCGAAACTTTACTAGAGAATGAGTGGGAAGCCTGAATGAGCTCCGATTCTATCAGTTTTGAGTTCAAGAGTGTAAAAGAATGTGGAAGAAAAGTTATGGAAACATCTTTCAACTCTTTTAATCTTGTGAGGTTTGAAAATGTTTAGATTTAGATGAAATCAGTGTTTAAACATGTTGAAATCTCTTAGATCTGAGTTGTTCTTGGTGGAATGAGGTCACACCTTGAAGTTCATGAGAACCCATGGTGACATCATCCTAGAACAGTCAAAATCAGCCGATTTCAGGATGAGAAGTTAAGATTTGATGGTGAAAATGATGAGAAAGTGTGTGTAGATCAAGAATGTACAAGATTTGAGTCGAGAACTTACAAGAATCGCGAGTAATCGAGAGAAATAGGGCCAAAAGTGTTCTGGTCGACTGAGAGCTGTTACATCACATGAACAGTAATGTGACAAGTGCTATTTGTAGGTGAGAGGATGAGAAAGGCGGTGTACAGGTGCGATCGGAGGGCCCTTCGATCGGATGGCCATCCGATCGGATGGTCTTCCGGTCGGATGACCATTCGGTCGAACGGTCATTCGATCGGATGGCACGGTGAGTTGGTTTTTCGATGTTTCGTTTCGTGCGTTGAGCTTTGCGATGCGTTTAGCGAGTGTTGATTAAGCGATGCGATAGATTTAAATAATACTTACACAAATAACATAACTAATATACAACAACATAAGTAAACTTGCGTTTCCAGATTGCGTTGCGATAGAGTTGCGATTGCGTTTTCGATTAATCACCACAAGCATATAAGTAGACATGCACAAGTAACACATAATAGCACACACACGTAAAACAATATCCAGAACATGCGATTCAGGTTGCGATGTGATAGCGATGAGATTAGCGATAAAAAGATTAGGGATTAACTGCGATTATTAACATTTACTCCAAATAATACAACTAAAGTACACAAAACTTGAGTATCGATTAACGAGTCAATGAGTACAATCAATAATTAAGCAAGGAATGACAGATCGCATTTAGCAATCTTTTCTTCTTTTGACTTGTACTTTGGCTTCAAAACGTGGGTTGTTACACCCTCCCCTACTTTAGGGAATTTCGTCCCGAAATTAGGCTGCAGGCGTAACAAATAACTATGGATACTTCGCCTTCATGTCACTTTCAGTTCCCAGGTGAACTCTGTGTCGCGTTTACCTTCCCAGCGAACCTTCACAATGGGAATGCGTGAGCATCTGAGCTTCTTGGTTTCTCCATCCATGATCTCGACAGGATTTTCCATGAAGTGTAATGTTTCGTCCACTTGTAGATCCTCAAGTGGTACATGTAAATTCTGCTCAGCCAGACACTTTTTGAGGTTCGAAACATGGAAAGTCGGGTGGACGTTGCTAAGTTCCTCCGGTAGTTCGAGTCTGTAAGCCACTTTACCACTTTTTGAGGTTTGAAACAGGATTTTACCTCTCGGGTCCAACATATCGAGGCGCGAGTTTCCCTTTCTTGCCGAATCTGATCACTCCCTTCCAAGGTGAAACCTTTAGGAGTATGTGATCGCCAACGTCAAATTCAAGGGGCTTGCGGTGTCTATTGGCATAACTTTTCTGACGACTCCGAGCTTTCAGCAGATTATCTCAAATTTGAAGGATTTTGTCAGTCGTTTCTTGCAGCAGCTCAGGACCGGTTATTTGCGCATCTCCGATCTCATGCCACACAATCGGCGATCGACATTTCCTTCCGTATAGTGCCTCAAATGGTGCCATTTGAATGCTAGAATGATAACTGTTATTGTACGAGAATTCAACCAAAGGTAAGTGCGCATCCCAATTACCACCGAAATCTATGACACACGAGCGAAGCATGTCTTCAAGGGTACGAATCGTTCTTTCAGTCTGACCATCGGTTTGGGGATGGAAAGCGGTACTTAGATTGAGAGTAGTACCGAGAGCAGATTGAAACGTTTCCCAAAGACGCGAGGTAAACCAACCATCGCGGTCAGAGATGATATCACGAGGCGTCCCATGTCGAAAGATGATTTCGTCGGTGTAGATCCGTGCTAATCGTTCTACCTTGTAGTCTTCTCATCTCGGCAGAAAATGAGCAGATTTAGTCAAGCCATCAACGATAACCCAGATGCTATCGTGACCTGAGGGTGTACGAGGAAGTTTTGTTATGAAGTCCATAGCTATACTCTTCCATTTCCACATGGGGATCTCGCGTTTCACGAGTAAGCCAGAGGGTGTTTGTTGCTCGGCCTTGACTTTTGGACAAGTCAGGCACTTCGAAACATAGGTTGCAATATCCTTCTTTATTCCAGGCCACCAATACCATAGACGAAGGTCATGGTACATCTTATCCGCACCAGGATGAATGGAATATCGTGACTTGTGCGCTTCAGTCAACAATATATCTCGAAGGTTATTGCGACTTGGAATCCAGATGCGATCTAGATAGTAGTAGATACCGTTCGATTTGGTGATAAAGTGCGATTCAGCACCACACTTCTTCATTTCCCCTCGCATGGTACCTTCAACGAAGCAGGCATGCTGAGCGTCATGAATTAGGGCTTCGAAGTCGTGCTGGGCATGAGTATTACGAACGCTATGCAAATAGCTTCGTCGACTTAGAGCATCGGCAACGACATTTGCTTTGCCAGGATGGTAACGAATCTCACAGTCATAATCGTTAAGAAGTTCTACCCATCGGCGTTGGCGCATATTCAGTTCCTTTTGATTGAAAATATGTTGTAGGCTCTTATGGTCAGTGAAGACCGAACACTTTGTACCATAAAGGTAGTGTCGCCAAATCTTCAACGCAAAAACAACTAGACCAAGCTTGAGATCGTGGGTTGTATAGTTCTTCTCGTGGATCTTGAGTTGACGAGAGGCGTATGCGATAACCCTATCCCGTTGCATGAGGACACAACCGAGACCAAGGTTCGAGGCATCGCAGTAGAGAACGAAGTCATCGTTTCTGTCGGGTAAAGCGAGAACAGGAGCATTGTAGAGCATATGCTTCAGAGTCTGAAAGTCTTGCTCTTGTTCGGTTCCCCAAACAAAAGACTTGTCTTTATGCGTTAGAGAAGTAAGCAGAACGGCGATTTTCGAAAAGTCAGCGATGAATTGACTGTAATAGCCCGCCAATCCGAAGAATGAATGAACATCGGAAGGTGATTTGGAGTAACCCAACTCTTAACAGCTTCGATCTTCGCGAGGTCGACATGTATCCCTTGACTATTAACGATGTGACCGAGGAACTGAACCTCCTCTAGCCAGAATTACTTGGAGGACTTGGCGTAGAGTCGATTCCCTTGGAGTAGTTCGAGAACCAAACGTAGATGTTGCGCGTGTTCGGTTTTCGACTTCGAATAGATCCGGATATCATCGATGAACACGATGACGAAACGGTCAAGAAATGGTTTACAAACGTGATTCATCAAATCCATGAAAACCGTGGGTGTGTTGGTTAAACCAAAGGGCATTACGACGAATTCATAATGGTCGTATCGGTTTCGGAAAGCGGTTTTAGGTATATCTTCCTCTTGAATTCGTAACTGGTGATAGCCTGAGCGTAAATCAATCTTCGAGAAACACGTAGCACCTTGTAATTGGTCAAATAAATCATTGATTCGGGGTAGGGGATAACGATTCTTGATAATCAGCTTATTCAATTCACTATAATCGATGCACATCCGGAACGACCCGTCCTTCTTTTTGACGAAAAGGACTGGTGCGCCCCAAGGAGGGTGCTAGGGCGAATGAAGCCTTTGTCAAGTAATTCCTGGAGTTGGCTCGAGAGTTCGCGCATTTCAGACGGAGCGAGGCGATAAGGAGATTTAGCAACCAGATTAGCTCAAGGAATGAGGTCGATACGAAAATCAATATCACGGCTCGGGGGTAAACCAGGTAAATCATCGGGAAAGACGTTAGGAAAATCACGAACCACAGGCACCTTATCCATTGCCTTCTTTTCCTTTTTCCTCCGCTACTACGATGTGTGCCAATAAAGCTTTGTATTCCTTGCGGAGATACTTGCTCGCTTGAATACACGACATGAGTTTGAGATTCTTCGATGCGACTTCACCATAGACACAGAGTTGATCACCATTAGCGAGCGAGAAACGAATCATTTTATCAAAGCAAACGACTTCAGCACGATTTTCACGAAGAAAATCCATGCCTACTATGATATCAAAACTACCGAACTGCATCGGAATAAGATCGATAGGGAAGACGTGATTGTTGAGTTCAAGCATACAATCATGGAGAGCAGAACGAACAGTGACGGTTCTTCCCGTGGCAACTTCAACATCGAACGTCGTAGGGAGATGGGCGCGCTTACAATTTAGGAGCTTTTCGAATTCTAACGACACATGTCACACCCCAACCGATGGCGGAAACATCCGAGTGAGACGAAATAGATCGCTCGAGACATCATAACGCTAATATTTGGGACAAGTATTTAAATAATAAGTTTCATTCCATTTCTAAAGTGTCAATTACAAGGATTTGAAATAAATACAACATAAATAACGAAAAAAAATACAATAAGAATATAAGTTTAAAGTGTGTATCTAGTCATCCTACTAGATTCCATGCATCACCAACATCATCGCTAAACCTGCAACATGTTTTAAAAGTGTAGTTCAATACAAAAGTATTGGTGAGCATACAAGTTCGGTGTGTAGTATATAAGTAATAAATAATAAGGAACAATCCACATGGCAAACCTAGTTATCAAGATTAACGTATAAACTGGCATGCGATTTATAAGTCAACCCTCGGTTTAAGCAAGTATGAATGAATAAACCTAACATGACCTCTCGTTCACGGGTGGTGCGTTACTCATATAGCACTAAACATGTTAAGTGGAGGCTTGTACGAAGCTAATGACAAATTCATCACATAAGAATCACCTAGAAAACACGAATCAAGCATAACAATTAGTAAGCTTGTATTGGATAGTTTGTTTATGTATTTGCATAAGAATATGTATACTAAGTGTGTTTTGTATATAAAAACATGTTACACCCAAAAGTGTGAAAACGGTAAAATGGGTCAAGTATACTCACATGGGTTGCGTTGCGATTTCTTGTAAGTAACGTACAAGTAAGGTTGAGTAAAATCCAAGAGAAAGAACAAGAGCGATTATCCTAGATATGAAATACGAGGTACTAAGTATCACAAAACACAAGTGAATACGTTGATTAAATTTATTTTATAATTCATAGTTTAATTAAAGGATGTGCAGGTTTCGTACCATAATCTTAACAAACTAAAAGTTTGTTAAAGTATAAGAAAATTATGAAGTCGTATTATTAAACGAATTAAGTAAATTAAAATAACGATTTTCTATAATCTACTACTTCTAATAAAACAAAACAAGCTTAAGCCATATGGCATTTGTTTAAGCCATTACTTGCCACGTGGCATATGATGAATCCCTCTTTTTCACAATTGACCGCCAATTCCAATTGCTCCTCACGCATCTCTTCTTTTCCTCAATGTTTCTTTAACCTATATAAATCAACGTCTTCTCTCATACTCTTTGTGGATTAGGGTTTTTTTGTTTCCATTGTTCCTCTTCATCAGATAATCCCTCATTCGCATTCTGTTTGGAGAAAACCTAGCCGCAGACCATGGATTCTCATCTTCATCTTCAAGGTATTCGTATTCGATTTAGGGTTCCGATTGGGATTATGACGGTGACTCGGTTTATACTTAATATTATGACGGTGATCTGTAGATCTAAATCGACTGATATGGTAAATCAAATTTGTTTTTTTGTAGATTTATATCTTAAATTTTGCAATACTTATTGATGAATCTTGATGTTATAATCATACGAACTATGGTTTCTCTTCATCTCTCTGCTCTACTTCTTCACTCATTCAATCCAACCTTCTTCATCAAAAAGGTTTGATTTATCATTTTTATATCTCAAAATCATTGTTGATTTACTTTTATTTAGTAACTAATCTTTGGTATCTCTTTGTCGTTCATCAAGTCATCGCTACCTTCGCCGTATTTTTGTCTGGATTTTTCCTGATTGTAGGTACGACTCCTTTTACCTATACTAAATCTGATGCTTGATTATGCTACTTTTCTTTTTTTGATTGTAATACCTTTTTTATTTAGGGTTTTAAACCAGAAGTTGTAGGGTTCTATGAAAAAGTTGTATGATTAGCTGTATGAAAAATTTGTAGGGTTTTAATAATGGCTGACATGGAATTAAGTAGTTTTCATTATATGTGAATGTTCTACAATAACATGAAACTATGATTGGAGGTTAGCGGAGCGAATTGTTGGTACTCCATTCTGAGCCGCAACCGACAACCACTCATCTTGGCATGGTGCTGATGCACAAGGTCAATTTTGAGTCATTTCATTGTTTATGTGATTATACTCTATTTAAATCGGTTTTAACTTTTGAGTCATTTCTCCTAATTTACATAGAAGTGGAAATAGCCATGGCACATCATGCTTTGTGCTTCTACAGTCTAGAAACCACAAGGCATATATCAATGATCAGTGTGAGTTGGTTTATTATGGTTGAATATTTTTTAGTTATAGTTTTTAGTAATGATTTTATTCAAAATTATATGTATCCTTGATAAATTGAATACCTGTAGTGTTTTAATGTCAAATGGGTCATATAAAAATGTTTGTGAAAAGGGAAACAAGTAGGCTGGTGAAATTGGTTAAGGTGGTTCAAAGCCATTTTTTTTGTCTTAAGTGGGTGAAATAATAATATTTGAAAAGGGGATTTGTTGAAATGGGCTGAACGAGTTGAAAGTACTTCAAAATCTATTTAAAATGTTTGCAAACGTTTGTGTTGTCTGATTTAAAGATATAAATGATCATTGTAATTGTATTGTTTCTTTAATTGTACTCATTATGCTAATCTTCTTAGATATCAACCACCATTGCTAGCACGTCAGGTGGTGGTGGCAACTGAATTTGAGTTTGAAGGAGGTATGTCATCTGTTTCATCCGCACCATAACAAACTAGCCACATCAAATATCATTTAAAGTATGAACCACTGGTACCGAAAAACGGGAAAATCTGGTACCGGCTTGATGCCGGAACCGGTGTTTTACCCGAAAATTACATCATACTGGTACCGAAAAACGGGGAAAATGGGTACCAATACCGAATATACTCGGTACGGATACCCGGTACCAAATGCTCATCACTCTAACTGTAACTTGATAATAGGTCCATGGCATTGGTTCGCGACAATTAAAAAATCCATTACGGTAAATTGTTGATTTGGTTTTCTGACTTATAATGCTAAATTGAAATAAATCAAGCCACTTTCATATATATATATATATATATATATATATATATATATATTATTTAAAAGTTACTACAACTTTATGCTAACATAAAGGAAGGGGATATGTAGAGAGCAAAAAAAAAAAAAGTGATGTTGCTGCTCTTACCAACATACTAATTTCCCATGATTCTATGATATAAGTGATTTTAATATTTATCTTTTATAAATTTATAAATTTTAGGGTAAGGGCTTTCAAAGAAATAAGTTGCTCAAGAATTTAAGAGTAGGAAATTGCTTGCACGGGTATGCAGTACAAATACAACTATGATATTCTTAAAAATAAAATGTAAAAATATAGATGGTATCGTTTATTATGTTTAATATCTAAAATCGTTCCTTTACATATGATACAGAACTTATTTGTGTGAAAGTTTTGATTAGGGAGGTAGAAGAAGAGAAGGAAGAGAAGGAAGGGTTTATGGCCAAACTACAGGTGAATTACTCCTCCAGCTTAGTGGTTAACTTATTATTAGAGGTGGCAAAATAGAAGGATGATAATGGGTCAAGACATGTTTTAGGGGATTTCAATAAGCATGAAATGTAGCTAAAGATACTGACGCATTAGCTAAGGCCGAGTAGAAAGGGACACATTAGCTAAGTATTAATAGGATCCAGATGCTTTATAAGTCTCTTTATATCTCACACGTTAATATCTCAATTTCTTTATATGATTTTAATTATAGATTAGTCATTAATGATTAATCTTTAGAACTAACGTGCATTCTAAGATCACTGGGTATTATAACATGTACAAAAGGAATATTTAGATGACCTTAAATTGGTGAATGTAATAATTTTTGGTGGGGAGGAAAACAATGGGTTGGATCAAATTTTAATTGACCAGATCCGGATCGAGTTTGTAATAGGTAAGAATTAATCAACTAAATAAAAATAAATAAAATCCAGAAATAAAAAAGATGATGAAACAAAATAAATATTGTGAAAAATGTAGCAATCTGGTTGAGGTAAAAACATCTGATTGCTCAAAACTTTCATCTAGCGATTGGGCAACTCATTCTACTCACAACAGGTTTGCTTGGGTTTGAAATTCAATAAAAAATAGTGTTGCAGCCGAGTTTATTTATAAAGCTTTACCACAAGATCCTGCTACTAAAGTTGTCCAAAAAGTTGCAATTAATGACTCATGAATTCACCTCATTTATAAATCAAATTGTTCAGCAGGTAAGTTTTACACAAAATAGTTGATAAAATATGACCAGAATCATTATTACAATGCGAATAATTTGGTGTGTTGTTTAGAAATGAATGTTGTGCGATATTGATTGATTGATCTCTACTATGTCCATAAGTGATTATTAGCTGTAGAGATGGATATTTTTTATTCATACGCTGATGTGAAATTAGAATATATATTGATCATTTTTTATTTATGATCTATGTGCAAACAGTTTATCTACTTAGAGGTAGACGTTGGGCGATACAAGAGACAAGAAGATTAAGCGAGCATAATCTATAATGGATAGCGGAAGTACGCAACATCGGACCAGCTTGAAGGAGAAGAATAGAGTGACAAGTGGTGATTAGATACGAATGAAGCTGCTTAAGATGATTGATCGAGTATTGCAAGGATCTGTGTGCTTAGATTGGAGACTGCTGGCATGTTGAGGTTATCCTCTTCTGTTTTCGTTTTAAACTTGAGCACTCTTCAACTTCTATTCTTTTTTTAGGAATGTAATCTCAAAATGGCATGCGTCTATAGTGCGGCTACCACTACTAGAAAACTAAGCAATTGCGACCAAATGTTGCGACCAACATAAGGCGGACGCAAAATTAGCAACTGGTTTGTGACCAAAATCAAAATAGTCGCACAATTAAAGACCAATCTAGATTCGGTCGCAAAACGGTCGCAAGTTTTGTGACCTCATATTCGTAGTCGCAAATTAGTTGAATAGTGTCGGAAAACGGTCGCATATACGAGAAAAGGAAAAATTGCGACCCAATTCATTCTATTGGCCTGCTCCATTAACTTGAGTACTTGAAGCGTTCATAACAAAGACCCGACTGGAACTCTGAACATGCTTAGAGGAAGCGCTGGCAGTGGTTAGTTGTTGGGGCAATGGTGGCGATAGGGTGGTTTTCTACGCCCACCGTCGTAGGTAGCCGGAATCGGCCCTAGATGGTCCAACAGTGTTGCAACAGCTAAGGTAATGTTGACAAGATTTATTCATTTCATTTCTGGATCTACAAGTTGAAAGGTGGAACCATCAATTAATTTTTATTTTTAATCACCGATGAAGCTTGATCTCTTTCATTTTTCCGGCGTTAAGGCATGTCGTTAACTAGAAAAACTAACATCCATTTAGTCCAGTAACAAATGATCAAGTCACACGGAGCATGCATGTAATTTTAGAAAGTTGAGGACTAAAGATGAAAAATGGCAAACCACAGGGACCATCCGGGCAATTAACTCTTTATATAACTATAATCAGTGTTGTAAGAATCACTATAGTATGGCTTAACTATATGACCAAAGAAACATGTAGCATACAACTTACAATTGGAGATCATTGAGCTTTGAGAGGAGGAATTTTGTTGCAGCCTCACTTTCTTAAACAAATCTTGTTGATTGCATTAGGGGTGTGAGTAGTTTAATGTACTAGTTGATATAACAAACAAATTGCCTCTTATCCACAGGTGGCTGCAACTGCAGGTTTTGGTGAGATAATGAGCTATTAAAACCTACAAATGTCTCAAAATTTCCTAGCCCATCAAAACTAGTTATGCGGTTTTTGGTTTGCAAACAATATTCTTTTAAGTTGTTTGGTTCAAACATGTTTAAACTCAAATATTGACATTATTTTTTCATGCAATCACTTCTCAGTAAATAATATGTTAACTTTTGTATGGATATTATTGAAAATAGGCTATTTGACCTTAGAAGTCAAACAGATTTTTTCTCTTTATTCTATAATTGTATACGCAGCTAATAAGTTTCATAAATTGTATAAATTGTGATTAAGCTGGCCATTAATATTTCACTTTGCATTGGTTTTATTACATCGAAAGGTTGAACGTGATTATCCAAGATATAGTGAAAGAAAAAGAAAGGTTGAATAATATTATTGCTGTATTGGTGGTGGAAAAAGAGAAAGATAAGACGGAGAAAGAGGCTATGAATGAAAGGACGGCAAACATTGAAGCGATGCTAAAAGCTAGGTCTCAAAACGTATAATTATCGACTTAGGTTTCAAAACATATAAACACTTTGTTTTGAATATGTATTTTGTTATGATAACTTTGGTATTTGATGTTTTAAGTGGGATGTTTTATATAAGTGTGGAAATTTGATAATATGTAAAATTTAAAAGTAACATTATGCAGGTTAAAATGAAAAATGTATAAAAATAATTTTTAAAAACTAAATAGAAACTGCGACCGCAAAAATGGTCGCAAATTTTCAAAAGGCAAGCAGTTGCAAGACGGTCGCAGTTTGTAAAAGACAGGTGGTCGGAAAATGATCGCAGTTTGTAAAAGGCATGCGGTCGGAATACGGTCGCATCAAGACCGTCGCAACCAAAGTCCCATAAAACCAGGAACAGTCGCAATATTTGTGACCATTATTAAAGTCGCAAAACCCGGGTCGCAAAAGATACCAGCAGTCGCAACTTAGTCGGAATAGAGCAATTGCGACGGGTGTTTTTCTGATTGTAGTTTCGGTCGGAAAACGGTCGCAACAGGGCAATTGCGACTGGTTTGCGACCAAAATTGTGGTCGGGAAA
Source organism: Helianthus annuus (assembly GCF_002127325.2). NCBI lineage: Eukaryota > Viridiplantae > Streptophyta > Magnoliopsida > Asterales > Asteraceae > Helianthus > Helianthus annuus. Next base: position 48,869,533 of record NC_035437.2, read on the forward strand.
ACCTAGTTTTCTAGTAGTGTACGAGCCAGACGAGACGCTGGAATTTTTTATGTACAATGGATATTTTATAATGTACATCAAAGTTGTAATTTACATTTATAAACATTTGTTAACTGTAGCCATGAAGATATGATGGAGCAATGTTCATTGGTGTTTATATATATATATGACAACCGGCTAAAAAAAATTATAAAATGCAGAGATACTGAATTATCGCAACCAACTAACATTTGGCATGTATGGAGGATGAGAAATAATGTGGTCTTTAATTAAGCCCAGGTGTCCGTGGCTAAGGTTGTCGAAGAAGTGAAGATCATGGGGTTTTTGTGGATAATGAATTGCTCAAGTAAAAGCATAATATAATATAATTTAAGAACATACAATATAACATTTTGTATCGGTTTACGAAACAGTTTTTAACTGAGATCTCATTAAGAATTAAAAGGTAATAAGCTTTACACGAAAACAATGAATACGCATGGAGACAAAGTTAGGATACTGATGAAACGGAACAAATAAATTGTTGTGGGAAGGGAAAGAAGATATTAACGAGTTTCAAAATGTTGTTTATGTACCTTTTATTATTGAATACTAAATTTTCCTAACCCGGGATGTTCCCGGCTTGAATTGGACAGGTTTGGAAGGACACAAAATGCCAAATAATTTTTTTCGGCTTACATTATAAGGTGGGGTCCATCATAATAATTCTAATAATTTTTGAAAATGTAGGCTGGGTTGGAAAATGGCAGAACTTCAGAGGATGGCAGAACTTCATGCTGCAGGCTGGGTTGGAAAATGGAGCTGAGTTCTTGCTACGATATTATAGGGTTCAAAACACGTTGCGAATTCTTAATCCGAACCCCTAGGGGATGTATCTATTGACAGATGGCGTCAGAAGTAAACAATTAATATCGTTACCAAGCATGTCGTATGTGTGGTAACAGTTTTGGAACAATTATTACTATATATGTTTTGTTTACAAAAACTTAATGTGTAACGAACATTATGTCGATGTACTTTTGGGACGTGCTCAAGAATCTCAAAATATTAGGCTTAACAAATCAAAGTTTAACGGTTCTACGTTTAAATTATTTTATGTGTTTAGTTGGTGTTTAGCCACCCGCAAAAGTCGCGGGGTCTTAGGCTAGTAACTAACTAAAATAGTTTGAAAATCATAGGTGATCCTTATTAGTTATTATAGTTATTTAGAATTATAGTATTAAAAAGTTTCATTAATTATTTAGTTTCATTAGCTTATTACATCAGATCTAGATCTGAAGAGGACATGAAACAAAAATTATAAAAATCAGTTTGAAATTAACAATTTGTAAATGTTTTATTTAAGAACTTGTGTGCACAATATATTGGAACAAAAACAAAATGAAAAGAAAAAAAGATCGACAAGCACGGGGGCAGGGTCGAACCCCTGACTTCTTGTGTTTTTGTTTAACTAGCCAACAACAAAATACTAACCACTGTACTAGGATGTAGTTAAACTTTTGAATAGGTGCTAAACTTCATCATCTTCTTTGTTTAAAAAAAAAGAACAGTGACCAGGACATCATATTTAACCAAACATAACCCATTGTCATACTTCCTAGAGTTGATTAATAAAACGAGTTGGTCATTAGGAAAAGAATGCACATCGAGTCGCGTCGACTTCCGTCGAACTCGTATTCTCCGGCGAGTTTAGGCGTTCTACGTTCTAGTGAAGTTTAGTTGTTTTTATTATTATTACTATTTTATTTTTTTTAAAACAACATCATCATCCTTCTTCTTTTGAAACAAAGAACTGTTCGACTCGATGCAAGTTTTCCGAGCGTGCAGTTTACTTGAACGCAAAAAAAATGCTACTTTAACGGTGGATTTAAACGAGGCAACAAAGAAAAAAATAAGAAAGGTATACCGAAAGCGATGCCGAAACAGTCTTCGTCGTGAACTCCGGCGAACTTGGTTACTCCGACGGTGTCTCGATTACTCCGGCGAACACTTCGACTCCGGTGAAAGTGTTTTGGGGTGACAGAGGTTGCGGATTAAACGAAGGAGAGTGATTGTTTGGGGGTTGAGTTCGAAGAAAGTGGTAAACGCGGTGACGGGTCCTCGAAACAGGCAATATAGACGTAGATGGCTGGTTAAGGTTTTGTGGTGGTGATGGCAGCCATCGTTTTGTCTCCGGAGACGACTGGGTGGTCTCCAGCGGGGTCAACGAAAGAGTGATATTAGCAGAGAGTTTGGGAGTGTGTTGGACTTATAGGATAGGATGGAGGTGATACATATACTAACACAGTTTGATTCTCGATTGGAATGCGTCATAATTTCCGAAAAAGAAAGAATTAATAGTTTGGAGTCTAGGTTCATTCGCCCCTGGTATGGAAACTCGGAATCGCAGTTAGGCACCGAAAATCCGCGAGGGCTCAAAAGGAAACAATAATGTCACTGGCATGTTTGGCGGCAACTTTGAAAAGTAGGGACAAGATGGCATCTTGACTTATATTTTCTTTCATAATAATTAATAATTAATGAATGTATTGAATTGAAATTCCAAATTCAAAATACCTGCAAATGAATTAAAACGTTTAATTAGTTAAGTTATACTAATATTCGTAAATGATAAAATAATTTTTACAATCCTTTTTTTTATAATTGTAATATTAATTAAATAAATAACTTGTATTGATAATTAAACTACTAGTAAAAAAAAATCTTTAAATGGTGATTTAAGTTCGCGAGAATTTTCCGAGGTTTCAAAGGTTAGGATTCGAATTTCAAAACGGGTAGAATTTCGGGATACTCGTTTTTGACGGATGTTACAGTCTCCCCTACTTTAAAAGATTTCGTCCTCGAAATCTAAGAGGAAGAATATTGAAAAGATGACATCTAAAGATTTAAAAGAGAGAATAGATGAGACTTGATCATAATGTCTGTTTAAGGAAATTGTTTTCATGAATGCGTCTCAGAGCATATAGATTTCAAATAATAGCATAACATGAGTTTTCATAGAGCATAACATGAATTTCACGTAGCGTTTCATAGATATAATACGTTTGTGAGTTGCTTTAAGTTTGTATGAGGTCAAAAGGTCTACAAAACCCAGAATTTCTCATGGCACACCTTACGAAAGTTTGGTAACATGATGAAAACACTTATATATAGGAAGTACCAGCGGCGTATCCACCATGTTTTGACCATGTTACGTCTGTCTCGTTATTCGGTGTCATGTTACGTTCCGTGTCTTACCATACACAATAGTACACTCTATGGTTTTCATGCGCCTATCACTATAATCCCGTGTGCACCCGCGATTATTTTGATCGTCGCATGATCCGCATAGCTTGTACTAGTTGTGTATGAATTAGGGTATACATAATTTAAAAATAAGAGTGTATACGTATAAGAATATAGTATATAAGCAAGTCCATGCTTAAGTATGTATGCGACCCACGTAAGCGAATCCCTCGGATTACGCTCGCGTACAGGTACGAATGTATGAATTATGAGTATGAATGAAAGTATGAGCATAAGCATAGATTTAAGTATGAATATGCACGTAAGTATGAGTATAAACATAATACGTATAAAAAATGAATAATAACATAAAGTGTTTGAGTATGAATATGAATATATGCATAAGTATGAATATCAGTTTAGGCACAATGACGACGATTGAGTGTACGGTATGAATCGAATACAACGAATTTAAGCATATAAAACGATCGAAAAGTTCATGTATGTAAAAACGAATGATATAAATGAATTTCTCATGAGATATTGACTAAAACATGTACGGTGATATGCGTGTATAGCGGTTTTAAGCGAAACATTGAGTTTATCGAATCAAAATTAGATTGACTTTGATTTGGAAGGTAGAGTACAGTTTGTAAATGTAAGAGAACATAAAGTACTCACTGGTTGTGCATAACGTATTTTGGTAATGAATGGAAATGCTGCTTTTGTTTTAAAAGAGTATACGTAAGTTGAAGATTGTCGTTCCCCACGGAGTCTTCTTGCCCACATGTTTTGAAATTTGATTGACGAATTGAGTGGTGTAGGAATAATAAGTTCGCTTCGTTTGAATTAAAACAAGAAATTTTTGAATTTTGGAGGTTCTTGCGAAAACGTTGATCCTTAGAAAAGAAATTTAGCAAAATGGACTTGGTGACCATTGAAAGAATCTTAACAAATGTTTTTTTTTTTTTTTTTTTTTTTTTTGGAAAAACGATCCTATAGTATCTATAAGATCTTATAAGTATGTGAGAAATGTTAGTTTGATTTCTTTAGTGTGAGGATATAATGTGAGCGTGTTTTAGTGATTAAGTCGAATATGAAGTTCATGGGCAAGAGATCCATTGGACTGATTAAGTTGATAGGTAGCATTTCGCAAGATTTTGAAATTCGAGGGATAAAACATTTTAAGGCATGATTAAGAATTTGCGTGTATATGATTTTCGTGAAATAGATTATGAGTTAAAGAATACGTTTGATAAAATAATAAAATTTTGAAATCCGCATAAGTAGGGATTTTGACGAATGATAAACGATTTAGGTGTAAAATATGATTGTGTCGTATGATGAAGTCTTTTTTGAAAGAAAATTTTGGTAACGATCACCTAGGTAAGGGAATCACCCCTAGCTCGTCGGTGATGTCGTTTTAAGAAAAAGAGCGGAGTTAATCGTCAAGGTAAGGAAATCACTCCTATCTCGATGATATGTCTCCATTTTGGTGTTACAAAGAATGTAAACAAAATTGAGTGACGTTTTGAAATCATGCATATGTATAAATGTATGAAAAGACCTAGTATGATGTGTGTGAGAAGAATGATCTCAAAAATAAATTTAAATTTGAAACGAGAGAATTGTAACATATAAAAGTGATGATAGTAAAGCATCGGTTTAATTAAAACTTGGATTGTTCCAAAACGGAGCTTTGACTAAACCAAAGTGGTCGAAAATTCCTTTGAATTTGAGAAGCATGCTTTGGCCTAATAGGTGGAATACTCTCGCCGATATCTCGGATTGACGGAACCCTTCCAGTTACTACATATTCCAAATCAATCGGAAATTCGAGACTTGGCGGGATTTTTGAAAATCAAGGAGCGGAACTAGTCGAGAAGGTGCGGGTTTCACCCCTAACTTGATGATTTCGTACCCTAAATGTGGTTAGTACTCGTCGGGTCAAAAATTTAATTTGAACACTTTGACGAGGGTCTACTAGAATTTGAAAATGGAAATTCTCCATCAAGGTGAGGATCTCACTCCTAGCTTGGTGGCGGATTTCGCGTAAAAAGAATAGGTGGATTAAGAGTCTTTCACCAAATTGTCTGTTTCACGCCTATTTCGGTGAAGTCGTCTCGTTTATGAAATACGTGTGTTTTCAAGTTTTAGTATGGACGAGTAAAAGACGTACGTTCGAAATAATAACAAGTATGAACACATAAAGCATTCCAAGAAAATAACACGTAAGAGACATTTCAAGAATATCACGTAAAGATGTTTCATAAAAGTAGCATGTGAAGCAAGTATGGTCGAATTTGGTGCTTAACTATAGACTAGGTCAAAAGCATGGCAATTTTCCAAATTCCCTATAGTTATGGCTCTGATACCAATCTGTCACACCCCAATCGATGGCGGAAACATCGGAGTGAGACGAAATAGATTGCTCGAGACATCATAACGCTAATATTTGTGACAAGTATTTAAATAATAAGTTTCATTCCATTTCCAAAGTGTCAATTACAAGGATTTGAAATAAATACAACATAAATAACGAAAAACAATACATTAAGAATACAAGTTTAAAGTGTGTATCTAATCATTCTATTAGATTCCATTCATCACCAACATCATCGCTAAACCTGCAACATGTTTTAAAAGTGTAGTTCAATACAAAAGTATTGGTGAGCATACAAGTTTGGTGCGTAGTATATAAGTAATTAAATAATAAGGAACAATCCACATGGCAAACCTAGTTATCAAGATTAACGTATAAACTGGCATGCGATTTACAAGTCAACCCTCTGTTTACGCAAGTATGAATGAATAAACCTAACATGACCTCTCGTTCACGGGTGGTGCGTTACTCCTATAGCGCTAAACATGTTAAGTGGAGGCTTGTACGAAGCTAATGACAAATTCATCACATAAGAATCACCCAGAAAACACGAATCAAGCATAACAATTAGTAAGCTTGTATTGGATAGTTTGTTTATGTATTTGCATAAGAATATGTATACTAAGTGTGTTTTGTATATAAAAACATGTTACACCCAAAAGTGTGAAAACGGTAAAATGGGTCAAGTATACTCACATGGGTTGCGTTGCGATTTCTTGTAAGTAACGTACAAGTAAGGTTGAGTAAAATCCAAGAGAAAGAACAAGAGCGATTATCCTAGATATGAAATACGAGGTACTAAGTATCACAAAACACAAGTGAAAACGTTGATTAAATTTATTTTATCATTCATAGTTTAATTAAAGGATGTGCAGGTTTCATACCATAATCTTAACGAACTGAAAGTATAAGAAAATTCTGAAGTTGTATTATTTAACGAATTAAGTAAATTAAAATAACGAGTTTCTGTAATAACTAACTGAAATAGTTTGAAAATCATAGGTGATCCTTATTAGTTATTATAGTTATTTAGAATTATAGTATTAAAAAGATTCATTAATTATTTGGTTTCATTAGCGTATTACATCAGATCTGAAGAGGACATGAAGCAAAAATTATAAAAATCAGTTTGAAATTAACAATTTGTAAATGTTTTATTTAAGAACTTGTGTGCACAATATATTGGAACAAAAACAAAATGAAAAGAAAAAAACATCGACAAGCACGGGGGCAGGGTCGAACCCCTGACTTCTTGTGTTTTTGTTTAACTAGCCAACAACAAAATACTAACCACTGTACTAGGATGTAGTTAAACTTTTGAATAGGTGCTGGACTTCATCATCTTCTTTGTTTAGAAAAAAAGAACAGTGACCAGGACATTATATTTAACCAAACATAACCCATTGTCATACTTCCTAGAGTTGATTAATAAAACGAGTTGGTTATTAGGAAAAGAATGCATATCGAGTCGCGTCGACTTCCGTCGAACTCGTATTCTCCGGCGAGTTCTTCGGAGTCGAACCCGCGTCTCCGATGCTTGGTTTAAACAACATTAGGCGTTCTATGTTCTAGTAAAGTTTAGTTGTTTTTATTATTATTATTATTATTATTTTTTTTTAAAACAACATCATCATCCTTCTTCTTTTGAAACAAAGAACTATTCGACTCGATGCATGTTTTTCGAGCGTGCAGTTTACTTGAACACAAAAATAATGCTACTTTAACGGTGGATTTAAACGAGGCAACAAAGAAAAAAATAAGAAAGGTATACCGAAAGCGATGCTGAAACAGTCTTCGTCATGAACTCCGACGAACTTGGTTACTCTGACGGCGTCTCGATTACTCCGGCGAACACTTCGACTCCGGTGAAAGTGTTTTGGGGTGACAGAGGTTGCGGATTAAACGAAGGAGAGTGATTGTTTGGGGGTTGAGTTCGAAGAAAGTGGTAAACGCGGTGACGGGTCCTCGAAACAGGCAATATAGACGTAGATGGCTGGTTAAGGTTTTGTTGTGGTGATGGCAGCCATCGTTTTGTCTCCGGCGACGACTGGGTGGTCTCCGGCGGGGTCAACGAAAGAGTGATATTAGCAGAGAGTTTGGGAGTGTGTTGGACTTATAGGATAGGATGAAGGTGATACATATACTAACACAGTTTGATTCTCGATTGGAATGCGTCATAATTTCCGAAAAAGAAAGAATTAATAGTTTGGAGTCTAGGTTCATTCGCCCCTGGTATGGAAACTCGGAATCGCAGTTAGGCACCGAAAATCCGCGAGGGCTCAAAGGGAAACAATAATGTCGTTGACATGTTTGGCGGCAACTTTGAAAAGTAGGGACAAGATGGCATCTTGACTTATATTTTCTTTCATAATAATTAATGAATGTATTGAATTGAAATTCCAAATTCCAAATACTTGCAAATGAACTAAAACGTTTAATTAGTTGAGTTATACTAATATTCGTAAATGATAAAATAATTTCTATAATCCTTTTTTTATAATTGTAATATTAATTAAATAAATAACTTGTATTGAAAATTAAATTACTAGTAAAAAAAAATCTTTAAATGGTGATTTTAATTCGCGAGAATTTTCCGAGGTTTCAAAGGTTAGGATTCGGATTTCAAAACGGGTAGAATTTCGGGATACTCATTTTTGACTGATGTTACAACACAGAACAGTTATCGGCTCCAGTATCAAATAAACACGAAGCATATATACCATTTAGGAGGAACGTACCATTAACCGTGTTGTTATCCGCTTGAGCCTGGTGGGCATTGATGTTTAATGCACGTCCGCAGGCTGCTAGCTGCTGCTGTTGCTGAGGCTACTGCTGTTGATGTTGTTGCGGCTGTTGCTCTGGCTCTTGCTTCACCACTCTATTGGGGCAGACATTTGCGAAGTGGTTGGGATCACCACATGCAAAGCAGGCTCTTGCATGAGCTGCAGGGGCAGGAGCTGCTTGTTGGCCTTGGGGAGCAGGAAGGAGAGCTGGTGGTGCAGGAGCTTGACCTTGAGCTTGAGCTGGAGCTTGGCGGGGACCAGTACGGCAATTGGCAGTAAAGTGGTCATACAGGTTACAGTGAACACAAAACCTGCATGCAATCCCAACAGGATGATGATAGGTATAGGTAGGGCAGACCGGGTGTGGACCAGTATAAGCACGCTTGGCCGGTGGTGCATTGGTCACCGGTGCCGCTACTTGGTGGTTCTGAGGTTGCGGTTGAGCAGGGACAGCTTGGAGTGGTGCGGCGGCTGTGACAATGCAATTCTTGTTGTTGTTCTTTCGCTTGCGGCAGGAGGACTTTGAAGCTTGCAGAGCGGCGGTTTCAGCGGTGGAAACGGCGGTAGCTTGATGAAGACTCTTCGGGGCGTTCTTGAAGTACCTAGCGAGAACTCGCTTGTCATTGATCTCAGCAGCGAGTAGGTAGGTCTTTTCGATTGTTGTTGTCTTCGCGGCTAGCACGAAGTCAGCAACACAATCTGGTAAAGCACGGATATACTTCTTGATCGTCATGTCAGGTGTTGCCACCTGGCTTGGACAAATGATACTCAGCTGTTTGAAATGGGCAGTTAGACCGGCGCCACCATCCTGTTTGATGTTCCAGAACTCGTTCTCTAGCTTCTGGAGCTCGTGGGGTGGGCAGAATTCCTTCATCACGAGTTCTTTCAACTCATCCCAAGTGAGCCCATAGGCTGCATCGTTCCCACGTCTGTTCCTTTCGGCAGTCCACCAATCCAGAGCCCCGGATTGGAACACGCCAGTTGCGTTGACAATTCGTAGGTGGTCGGGACATCCGCTCTGGCGTAGCGTGACTTCGATTGAGTCGAACCATTGAAACATTGCGCTTGGTCCGTCAACGCCCGTGAAGTCTTTTGGGCCACAGGCCTTAAACTGCTTAAAGCTGAAAGTACCCTTTGGAGAGTCAGTCCTTGATTCCTCAGAGGACTTGTTGGCGTTCTCATTAAGCTCACTGACAATTTGCGGGATAACTTTAGCCATCTGCTTAGCGACTAGAGGAGCGATTCGCTTGTCAGCATGGTTACGACGAGCGGCGCAAGAGTGATGCGATCCAAATGACGACATTGTCCGCAACAGACATCGCCATAGGACTCAAACACAAGTCAATTTAATCTAGTATAGTCTACCGCGCTGGTCAAAACTACTTATATAAAGCACAGGAACACGTCTACACGTAAGCATATAATCAAGTAGGCAGATAAACCAGATAGGCACGTAAACACGTAAGCACATAAGCACGTAGAACACACAGGCACATAGGCACACCGAAACCATGCTAAACACTATATTTTTCACGTATTCACCTATATATATTGCACGTATTCTGTGACAACCCGTGGATCCCGATAATTATATTGTTATTATTATTATTATTATTTACTATCAATATTATCATTATTTATAATATAATAATAACTGCGACTAGAGGATCATACCGTTTAACCAAACATATTTAGCGTGACACACCCATATTTGGTTGCGCGTTCTGAACGAACTCGTTTTATATATCAAACACACAAGTGATATTGTAACGAGTTCATAACCTTGGGCCAAGCCTAACCTACACACTCTAAGAAAACCCTACACTATATAAACATATTAACCCTCACCTCCCTTCATTTGTTTTTAAAACAAAAACCTAGCTACTTTAAAAAAAAGAAAAAAAAAAAACAACAGCCACGCATCATAACATTCTCTCCCTCTCGTTTTGATTCCGGTGACCGGAGTAGAATTCCGGCAACCAGAGCACACCCAAACCTCTACTCTGGTTATACATTCCCTGTAAGACGACGGCGGTGGTGTGGCAGCCTCGGCGGCCAGCGAAGCAACCCCATGTCTCTCCGGTTCGTGACTTGGGTGAAGGACCAGTCAAGGCAGAGGTGGCTGTGGTTCCATTCGGTTCCGGCAGGTGACGACGAAGCTGCAGCGACGTGATGAAGATGACGGTGGGTCTCGGCAGAAGTTGAAGTTGGTGGTTGTTCCGGCTAGCGGCGCCGGCGACGGAGACGACGACGGCAGCAGGTGGTCCGTGAACTCGTGAATCACTGGGTCAGTTATGTCCATCTGTGTTTGTTTTGAATTTCTTGTGATTTATGATTGTGAAATAAAGGTATCAATATGATTGTTGAGCTGTTGATTTTGAATTGATTATGAAATATGATTACGTTTATGTTAGTTTTGGTTTTGAGCCAATTAAGTGGTATTACATTGAACATATATCATATGTCAATGATTGGTATTGAATGTAATACTTGAAATAACTGATCTCACGTTTATGTTTTGGTTTTAATAGAATAAACCGATTATTTGTTTTGGTTTTGGTTTTGGTTTTATGTCAATGATTAATTTGAACAACTGATACCTTGAGCATATATCACATAGAACAGTTATTTTGTTTTGGTTGGTATTATTTGAAAAACCAAATGGATTGACAACCTGTCGACTCGTTGCAAGGGACAAGCTTTCATTCGAGGATTGATTTACGAGCGAACTATTACCAGAAGGAAGCCCAAGGGGAGAATGTTCGTAAAGCGGCTTATCAGACGCAATTCGGCCATACGACTTTGTATTCCATGACCTTTGGGGGAATCATCACACCAGCAGCTTTCTGGATCATAAGAACCGACCATGCTATTGGGTGACGTTTGAATCCTTTCCAAGAGAAAAAAAAGGAACATCATGGACAGCCTTGTATCTTGTTTGAGAGCTCCTGAGGGAGGAGCCACACCGTGCAAAGTCTTGATAAATGTAACTTCTAGATTTGAGAGGTACTTTTTGGGTCATATAATCAACGAAGTGGGAATGTACGTGGATCTCGCTAAGACCCGTTTTGGTTGGAAACTGATCGACAACAAAGGGTCCTTTGAGGATACAACAATTTCTTCCATCTCGCTTGATAGTATCGCAGATTAATCACAGGATTTTCGAAGAACGCGTAGCTTAAATCTCTTTAGCACAGCCGGGTGCTGTGTTCGTGAAAGACAGAACATGAGGGTGTCTTTTCAGCTTTCGAATCCCAATTCTGCAATGCACTGAGCATCGTCTTTACCCGAGGGCGCGGGTGATTCGGTGGTATATTGTTATGGTTCGAATCAGAGTCCTAGTTACACGTCGACGCAACACGAGAGAGTGATGATTTACGTAATGGAGTTACAAGGATGAACTGCACGACACACAACAGGCGGTGGAAACCATGGTCTTTAAATTTACTTGGAGGCATCACTTGGACGGTACCAAATGCATTACCTAGACCGATCGCAAGGGCCTCCCGTATACCGTTGTTTCGAGGGAGCTAAATCATGCAGTGACATCACTGGATGGAACTTTCGAATGGTTGCGAATGTCCGATTTGTGGCAAGGCATGCACAAATCCTTCAGCTCACGATCATGCGTGAGCACTACTTAACACCGACGAACGAATGGTCGAACCAAACAAACTAATGAAGACATGATGCAGCCATGTGCTACCGATTTTGTCCACGGCTGGAAACAACACCTACTTCGTTTACAGTTGATGGAACTCAACCTTATGTGAAACAACCGTACCCTAGTACTGGTCACTCGGGACGTGCGAACACAATTAAAAGCGTTTGGGTTATTGTTTGCATACTGTACCAGCTCGCGTCGTCGACACGAGACTTTTGATACAAACGCACACACCAAGGTGAGGCAACAACTTTTTACCATAAGCATGCGTCCCTGTTTTGGGACAACACACCATTTCATCGGTTTGGGAAATACACACAGTACCCCTGGCTTAGGGCTACACGCGCGTCCTTAGAATAGTACACATTCCCGGGTGTTGGGAACCACTACTATCCCTGGATTGGGACTGCTTTATATTTCCAAATTAGAGTACTACTAACGCTGGATTGGGGAGGAATACTTTTCAAACTGATGGTTCTGGAGGAATACTTTTAGATGTATTGGTACAATTTCGATGATTTGTTGATAAACCCATTTCGTTGAGGAACCGGCTGAGGCTACAACCCCCCCCCCCCCAAGTGTTGTAAGGTAACCATAGATCGAGTTTGTTGAAACTCACGTCATGGACCGGGGGTCTTCTCGAGAATTATATTGTTATTATTATTATTACTATCAATATTATCATTATTTATAATATAATAATAACTGTGACTAGAGGATCATACCGTTTAACCAAACATATTTAGCGTGACACACCCATATTTGGTTGCGCGTTCTGAACGAACTCGTTTTATATATCAAACACACAAGTGATATTGTAACGGGTTCATAACCTTGGGCCAAGCCCAACCTACACACTCTAAGAAAACCCTACACTATATAAACATATTAACCCTCACCTCCCTTCATTTGTTTTTAAAACAAAAACCTAGCTACTTTCAAAAAAAAAAAAAGAAAAAAAAAACAACAGCCACGCATCATAACATTCTCTCCCTCTCGTTTTGATTCCGGTGATCGGAGTAGAATTCCGGCAACCACAGCACACCCAAACCTCTCCTCTGGTTATACACTCCCTGTAAGACGACGGCGGTGGTGTGGCAGCCTCGGCGGCCGGCGAAGCAACCCCATGTCTCTCCGGTTCGTGACTTGGGTGAAGGACTAGTCAAGGTAGAGGTGGCTGTGGTTCGATTCGGTTCCGGCAGGTGACGACGAAGCTGCAGCGACGTGATGAAGATGACGGTGGGTCTCGGCAGAAGTTGAAGCTGGTGGTTGTTCCGGCTAGCGGCGCCGGCGACGGAGACGACGACGGCAGCAGGTGGTCCGTGAACTCGTGAATCACTGGGTCAGTTATGTCCATCTGTGTTTGTTTTGAATTTCTTGTGATTTATGATTGTGAAATAAAGGTATCAATATGATTGTTGAGCTGTTGATTTTGAATTGATTATGAAATATGATTACGTTTATGTTAGTTTTGGTTTTGAGCCAATTAAGTGGTATTACATTGAACATATATCATATGTCAATGATTGGTATTGAATGTAATATTTGAAATAACTGATCTCACGTTTATGTTTTGGTTTTAATAGAATAAACCGATTATTTGTTTTGGTTTTGGTTTTGGTTTTATGTCAATGATTAATTTGAACAACTGATACCTTGAGCATATATCACATAGAACAGTTATTTTGTTTTGGTTGGTATTATTTGAAAAACCAAACGTAAATCAAGTGGACAAAATCAAAGTTATTTTTGTTTGGTATTATTTGAAAGAATGTTAGGATGAGTGTTGACTGACTGTTGCTAATCGATTTGGAGTAGGGATGAATAAAGTAGGATGATATGCACAAATGGGCTCGAATCTGACTAATGATTAAATAGGGTATGGATTAGGTAATCAATGTTGCTGAATGATAAGGGTTTTGATGTGTTATTGATAATTAAAAAAAAACTATTAAGAGGATTAGGGCCGTAGAGCATGGTTCGAATTTGTATGAAATGCCATAATAATTGATGATGATTTGATGAATAATGGTAAATATAAAATGGTTGTTTGATTTAAAGAGCATGGACGGTAAACTACGTACTATTTGTTTGATTCTCATCGCACACTCTATTTTGGAATAGAAATATATTGGGGCGTACACTATTAACGATCGCACACTGCACGACCGCACAAATTGTATGCCGCACACATAAGTTTATGTCACACATCTTCAACGTGACCGCACACTCATATTTGGTGCCGGTACTTTGGTGGTCCACACACATATACACTGTTCATTTCAATTTGTGATTAACTGTTATGATGCAAAGTATCTGTGAATACCTACATGTTCGGTATATCATATGATGATTGTTACATGTACACTACTTGCTAAATACTTGTTAGATACGTGCAATTAATACGTGATTACTTGTATACCGTCCTAACAAGTGGTAACCATAATAGGGTGTGGTTGACCAACTCAGGACAAACGCTTTATTTACCGAGGAAAGCAAAGGTGAGTTCACACTATTTCCAAGGCATGGGATTCCCGGTGGGTTGGGAATGGGATGGAATGACTACCCGCACTTTCTTCACTACTAGACTACTTACCACCGTACTCGGATTGGGAAGGACGCCGATACTAAAACCTACGTAAAACCTACGTACCATTGTCCTCGGTTTGGGAAGGACACTAGTGTTAAAACCTACGTAAAACCTACGTAAAACCTACGTACTACTGTCCTCGGATGGGGAAGGACACCATCGCTAAACCTACGTAAAACCTACGTACCATTGTCCTCGGATTGGGAAGGGCACTTACATAAAATCTACGTAAACTCATACTTACCACTGTCCTCGGATTGGGAAGGACACCTATAGATGCTACTAGTCTAGTAATATACAACATGGGAAATCCCCACTAAATATCATAAAAAGGTTTGGGAAACAGGATAAACTGGTAATTCACATGGGAAGCCCCCACCAACTATGGATATGTTTGGAAACAGGGTAAACCGGTTAATCATATCTTAAACTATGGGGTAAACCCCACGGCAAGGAAGCCAACTAAAGACAAACTATGTTTTTGTAAGCAATTTAAAACGAACACCCAACTGTGAACTCGCTCAGCTTTTATTGTTGACTCGTTGTTACATGCCTTGAAGGTCTTTAGGTCCATAAGGACTGGAACTTGCTATCTGGGAAGCTGGAGTGGTCATGGGTCGAGATACGTGGAAACACAGCACAACGCAGAGAGCTTTTACATGTGATTTATAAACACTTAACGAATTAAATATGCTTCCGCTGTAAACTGTGAACTATTGTAACACCTACTGTTAATTAATGAAAGTTTTATTTTCATATACCTATGAGTTCAATGTGATTAATGGCTAAGATCCTGGTACGTCACGCGCCCCGCGGTATTTCCACATGTGGTATTTTGGGGGTGTGACATATTCACCTATCAATCAAGGTCGCGAGGCGTGTTCGAGAGTAGCGATTGCGAGTAGCGAGTACACAGCGAGTAATATTGCGAGTTGTATAGCGTAAGTGAGCATCATAGCATGCGATTTGTTAGCGTATTGAGATAGATGTGCAGTGCGGGTTGTGTGTGAAAGCGAAAAAGCGAAAAGCGTACAAATCACCAAAAATCGAAACACATAAACATGTAAAACCACATAAAATTTCACATAAAAGCGATAAATCACAGAGTCAGCGGTTGCGGATCCAGAATCGAAACACGTAAAATCGGGAATAGATTGTCTCGGCTGATAGACATCGACTACCCAAAGTGATTCGACTATTCTCAAGGACTTTGAGTGCACGTTTCGGCCTAATAGACTATTCTTAAGAACTTGTGTGCACAATATATTGGAACAAAAACAAAATGAAAAGAAAAAAACATCGACAAGCACGGGGGCAGGGTCGAACCCCTGACTTCTTGTGTTTTTGTTTAACCAGCCAACAACAAAATACTAACCACTATACTAGGATGTAGTTAAACTTTTGAATAGGTGCTGGACTTCATCATCTTCTTTGTTTAGAAAAAAAGAACAGTGACCAGGACATTATATTTAACCAAACATAACCCATTGTCATACTTCCTAGAGTTGATTAATAAAACGAGTTGGTTATTAGGAAAAGAATGCATATCGAGTCGCGTCGACTTCCGTCGAACTCGTATTCTCCGGCGAGTTCTTCGGAGTCGAACCCGCGTCTCCGATGCTTGGTTTAAACAACATTAGGCGTTCTATGTTCTAGTAAAGTTTAGTTGTTTTTATTATTATTATTATTTTATTTTTTTTAAACAACATCATCATCCTTCTTCTTTTGAAACAAAGAACTATTCGACTCGATGCATGTTTTTCGAGCGTGCAGTTTACTTGAACACAAAAATAATGCTACTTTAACGGTGGATTTAAACGAGGCAACAAAGAAAAAAATAAGAAAGGTATACCGAAAGCGATGCTGAAACAGTCTTCGTCATGAACTCCGACGAACTTGGTTACTCTGACGGCGTCTCGATTACTCCGGCGAACACTTCGACTCCGGTGAAAGTGTTTTGGGGTGACAGAGGTTGCGGATTAAACGAAGGAGAGTGATTGTTTGGGGGTTGAGTTCGAAGAAAGTGGTAAACGCGGTGACGGGTCCTCGAAACAGGCAATATAGACGTAGATGGCTGGTTAAGGTTTTGTTGTGGTGATGGTGTCACACCCTGGCTTTGCGGAAGCGTGGTTAATTTGTGTGACTTCTTAATACCATAGCTTAATCATAACAAAGCTATATGAATTTAAAACATGCAAGATCATCCATTGAGAATCAAATAATAAAACATTGTCTTAACGGGTAAACACCCGACAACCATAAACTTGTCTAATTCATTACGACCACAAACTTTAAAATAAACACGGTTCGGGGACTGTGACTTGTCCAGGAAAGAGTCACAAGTCTCGAACCTTGGATGACCTCGGGCCTAATGCAGCGGAGAAAACAAACCATACCGCGCCAGATCGTTAGTTTCCTGAAATACATGTAAGTTGAAAAATCAACAATAATGTTGAGCGAGTTCATGCGAAAGTGAGTAAATAAAACATTTGTGAGTATAAAAATAGTTGTGGTATGTAGCAGTGTAAGAGGACTTGTGATCACCAATGGTTTGCAAGGCCACTGACATATGTGAAGTGCAAATAGGGAGACTCAAACCTAGCAGATTTCGCCACGGCAAAGTATGTGGACAAAGTCACCCCACGGTCCGTTTCTAGTTTGGCCGGGGGCTGGGCTCGCTACACCCAGATAGATCTACCGCTCCTGTCCCTCGGTCCCTCCATGAGGACTAATGGCCCCATGTTGTTCCTATCCACTCACATGATCGTATAACACCTCCTTACGTTAAACATACCGTTGTAAAGTACTCGTAAATCATAGTAACATGTATTTCACCCCCGCAGTTAAGTAAACTGAAAACAGTTAGAGAAAAGGGGGACATGAACTCACAGTGGTGCGTCTCTACCAAGTAAATCTCCTGATCAAACCGCTGTGCGACGACCTACACGTACTAAATCTATTAGACGGACGGCCGTGTCTTAGCTTAAGGTTTAAGTTTTTGGGAAATAGTTAGACAACTATTTCGTACTTACACTTAGTAATTATTTGGTAGATATTTTCCTTCCCAAGGATGGGGGTTTTAATACATGCGCGTTCGTAAGATTCGAAATATATTATTAAGTCTCACTTAAAATATATTTTATTTCTACTCCAAAATATAAATATTTTTTTCCCAAAAATATTATATTTTATTTCATATGATTTTCCCAAAATAATACCTTGACAAAAATACGCGTTCAGCAATATTTCCTTAAAATGCGTAAGTTACGTTTTAAAGGTCGGGTGGTATTAACTATACCGTTGTAACTTAAATATTTATCGTAAAGGCGTTCGTATTATTTTGGAGTCGTTAACATTTGGTAATATTATTTTTACTCTAAAAATAATATTCGCGTAGTTCACAAAATAATCATAAACATCTCACAAGTGTGGTTATGAAAAATATATACTAAATATAAATTTATCAAGTTTTTATTTTGTGAAAATCCCACCTCCGATATTTTGTAAATAAGGTCGTGGCGAAATTTACATTTTGAAAACAAGTTAAAAATACATTTATAACACTTGTGATGAAAATATTTCCAAGTGTTAGGTTTTTGGAAAAATTTCGCCAGAGTTTCCCCTGTAACTGGAGGTGGCCACGCTTTCAAGCGTATCATTTTCTTTTAAAATCCAAATCAACAATGTTCCCAACATTAACAAACAATATTTCAAACCACCAACTAGTCAAAATAGTTATAAATCGCCAAAAATTCATGAACTTGCGGTTTATCCAAAATATGTAGTAACTTTCCTTTATTTTTAGTGGATCTTCGTATAGATCAATTTGGTTTCTTGAAAATCTTGTTTTTAAAGAAGGTACATTTCTACAACTTCTTGTCCAAAATTTATAAAAATAATTCTTTGTTAAAACTTTTTGTTACACAAGTGTCTATACACTTGTGTGTTCACAAAAATCACTTTTGTTTAGGAAGGATCCGGCTTTAAACTTATGATTTCATTTTACACTTGGTCCTTCGAAAATACCACTTGTAGATCCGTAGATCTACTAGTTTAGAACTCCATTTTGTAAGAAAAATTGTTTTTACACAAGTTCATGGTTATAAGTAGTAGTGGTCTTCATCT
Source organism: Helianthus annuus (assembly GCF_002127325.2). NCBI lineage: Eukaryota > Viridiplantae > Streptophyta > Magnoliopsida > Asterales > Asteraceae > Helianthus > Helianthus annuus. The sequence goes on from NC_035437.2 coordinate 48,888,303, forward strand.
AACCACTTTTCACACTATAACATACACTAGGTCATGTTCCATGAACATGACTTAGTCGGGTTAGATGGCGATCCGACTAACACTAGCATAAAACATCACTAAATAATCATAACAAAACAAGTCTTATAAGTTTTACACCATTATTCATCCATTAACCATTTTTTTTATCTTCTATAGTAGACTTTTAAATTTTGTTCATACATGTTCATAAATTTCAACCGTCAAAATTCTTATTAACCACTTTAGAATAGATCAAAAAGGCGTTTAGAGTTACTTACTACTAGCTCGAGGCTAGGGAAGAAACTAGTCGAAAAACGAGTGGTTAAAAGCGTTGAGGTGAGGTCCTTGACGATCCGCAAGCACCGGGCTTTCTCGTATGTGACCCTTTACACTTGTAAGTAAATAATGTGGCTAGAAAAGAATTGAAAGTGGGTGGATGGTGCTTAGTGGGGTTCGGCCGAGAGGTTTAAAAGAGGGGAGGAAAGATGGAAATTTTTTTGTGTTGGATGAAGTAAATGGATGGACATAAGCTCCTACTTGTAGGCTAATACATTCTAAATACCCAAAGGAAATTGTGTATTCTTGATATATGACATGGGGAAATAAATTAATCAAGTTGTAAGATAATGTTCCCTATGGGGGAACCGAACTTGGTTACATGGGGGGTTTTTGGTTAGTTTCTAATTATAAGTTAGGTAGTTTTAGTTAGTTAGTTTAGGAATTTAATATTAGTTATTAGTGGGTAGTAAATTATAACGGGTGTTAGGGTATTCGGGGACCCTAACTGGCTCAGAAAAGAAGAACAATGTCATGTCAATATTTTTATGCTCCGCGTAAAGTCCGGTTGTACGGTTGGATATTGATCCGTTAAAGCGTTTAGTAAGCATTTAAAGTGTCGTTAATATTATTTTTAGTGACTCATTAATTCACCAACACTTTGGAAGGTGTCTAGTAATATTTTTTCAACTTTTTGCATTTTACTAGTTTAGATAAATGCTGAATTTTAATTAAAGTGCAGAATTTTTGCACTCAAAGTACGTTTTAGGCACATCCGGTCACTATAATTATCACCTAGTGACGCAGTTCTACAATCCTTATATCCCTACACTCACCACTAGTGTAGTAATCATTTTTGGCTCATACAGGCCTTAGAGGCAGTATCTGCCTGGTGCTAGTTATGACAGCACGTTCAATAGGTTATCCGTTCATTGTGCTACTGTGCTTTTGTGCATCATGTTTGTCACTAAAGTTCAGCATGTAAATAATGTAGTGACAGTAAATATAGTATGATGCAGGAATATACAAGTACTAGAAATCAAGTAGCAGTTCATCAGCAATTTCAGTTAAGCACAGTAATTAACCAGCAATTAATTATTAATTAAATAGTACGGATACCTGGTTTAGTGAGGGTTGTCACATTCTCCCCCCGTTAAAGAAATTTCGTCCCGAAATTTTAAATTCTGCTTGTTGAAGCAGGGTTCTTAGGAAGTAGGTGGGGGTATTTCTCTTTCATTTGGTCCTCACGCTCCCAGGTGAAATCAGGACCATGTCTAGCATTCCAACGAACTTTGACGAGCTTGACACTGCTCCGGCGGGTCTTGTTTACTTTCCAATCCGTGACCTCAACAGGTTCTTCAACGAAATGGAGCGTGTCGTCAACATGAATTTCGTCGGTGGGAAGGGCAACGGTAACTTGAGTTGGACTCTTCTTCAGATTGGATACATGGAATGTATCGTGAACACCATTTAGTTCGGCAGGTAAGTCCAGCTTGTATGCTACCAACCCGATTCTTTCCAAGATCTTGAACGGTCCAATATACCTCGGATTCAACTTCCCACGCTTCCCAAAGCGTGCCACACCCTTCCAGGGTGATACCTTCAACAAAACCATATCACCAACCTCAAACTCTAGAGGTTTCCTGCTTCGATCCGCGTAGGCTTTCTGCCGGTCACGAGCCGCACTGATGCGATCTCGTATCTGTGCGATCTTATCTGTGGTTTCCTGAACCATGTCAGGACCAACCAACTGTCTATCACCTGCGTCAGACCAACAGAGCGGTGGTCTGCATTTGCGCCCATATAAAGCTTCGAATGGCGCGGCACCAATACTGGTGTGGTAGCTGTTGTTGTATGAAAACTCAACCAAAGGCAAATGTTTATCCAAGCTACCGCCCAAATCCATCACACATGCTCTCAGCATGTCTTCCAGCGTCTGTATCGTCCGCTCGCTTTGGCCGTCAGTCTGCGGGTGAAAAGCAGTGCTCAGGTTCAACTTTGAGCCAAAAGCTTCCTGGAAGGATTGCCAAATCCTTGATACGAACCTTCCGTCTCTATCGGAGATGATTGAGAGAGGTACTTCATGGCGTGTAACAATTTTTCTCATGTAAATTTTGGCCAGTTTGCTCGTGTTATCCTTCTCTTGGATGGGTAAGAAGTACGCTGACTTCGTTAAGCGATCCACTATTACCCAAATAGTGTCATGGCCTCTTGGCGTTCTTGGCAACTTCGTAATAAAATCCATGGAGATTTGTTCCCACTTCCACTTGGGAATTTCTGGTTGTTGCAGAAGTCCCGAAGGCTTCTGGTATTCCGCCTTAACCTTGGCGCATGCTAAGCATTTGCTCACATAAACAGCCACATCGCCTTTCATCCTAGGCCACCAATAGTAATCCTTAAGATCCTGGTACATCTTATCCGCTCCCGGGTGGATAGAGTACCGCGACTTGTGAGCTTCATCGAAAATATCCTTCCTTAAACCTCTAAACAAAGGAACCCAAATCCTTTTCTCAAAACACAACGTTCCTTCCTTGTTTGGTACCAGCAACTTCTCCATCCCACGGAGATACTCTTCTGCAATGTTTCTTTCCTTGAGAGCTTCTTGCTGCGCTGCACGAACGTGCGAGGAAAGATTGGTTTGAATAATCATCTCCAAAGCTCTAACCCTTATGGGCTTGATTCTCTCTTTACGACTTAGGGCATCAGCGACCACATTCGCCTTCCCTAGGTGATACTTTATCTCACAGTCGTAGTCGTTCAACAACTCGACCCATCGTCTTTGCCTCATATTCAACTCCTTCTGGTTGAATATATGCTGGAGGCTCTTGTGATCGGTGAAGATTGTACACTTCGTACCATAAAGGTAGTGTCTCCAGATCTTCAAAGCAAAAACCACTGCGCCTAGCTCCAAGTCATGCGTGGTATAGTTCTTTTCGTGCATTTTCAGTTGGTGTGATGCGTAGGCAATAACCTTTTGGCGTTGCATCACACAACCCAATCCTTGATGCGATGCGTTGCAGTATACCACAAAATCATCGGTACCTTCCGGTAGAGCTAAGATCGGCGCGTTACAAGGCTTATCTTTCAATATCTGAAACGCTTCATCCTGTTTGATTCCCCAATCAAACTTCTTATCCTTCTGCGTGAGGAGTGTCAATGGTTGAGCGATCTTTGAAAAGTTCTCGATGAACCTTCGATAATAGCCAGCCAAACCCAGGAATTGCCGAATCTCGGTTGGCGTCTTTGGCGTTTCCCAATCCTTGGTCGCCTCGATCTTGGTGGGATCCACGTGGATTCCATCTCCGTTCACCACGTGCCCAAGGAATTGCACTTCTCGTAGCCAAAACTCACACTTAGAGAATTTGGCATACAACTGTTCTTTCTTCAGCAGCTCCAGAATGGCTCTTAAATGCTGCTCGTGCTCAGCCTTCGTCTTTGAATAGATCAAAATATCATCGATGAATACGATCACGAACTTATCCAAGTACGGCTTACAAACTCGATTCATCAAATCCATGAACACTGCAGGTGCGTCGAAAAACTCGTAGTGTCCATATCGAGTTCTGAAGGCTGTCTTTGGGATACTCTCCTCCTGTATCCGCAGCTGATGGTATCCAGATCGAAGATCGATCTTGGAGTAAAAGCTTGTACCTTGAAACTGGTCGAATAGATCATCGATCCTTGGCAAAGGATACCTATTCTTGATCGTCAGTTTGTTCAACTCTCTGTAGTCAATGCACATACGGAAACTACCGTCCTTCTTTTTCACAAACAGAACTGGAGCTCCCCAAGGCGAGAGGCTTGGTCGGTTAAATCCCTTGTCTAACAACTCTTGAAGTTGTGTCGACAGTTCTTGCAACTCAGACGGAGCTAGTCTGTAGGGTGCCTTAGCCACAGGCGCGGCGCCCGGAACTAAGTCAATGCGAAACTCCACTTGCCTTTGAGGCGGCAATCCAGGCAAGTCTTCTGGAAAGACTTCCGGATATTCCCTCATGACATGGATGTCTTCGATCTTTGGCTCAGCAGCCCTTTTTATCCACAATGTGTGCCAGAAACGCAACACATCCTTTCTGCAACACTTCCTTGCCTTTAGGCAGCTAATAATCCTCAACGGCGTCTCACGCTTCTCTCCATGAACAACAAGGGTCTCACCATCATCGGTTGGGATACGAATCATCTTCTCGTGGCAAACTATCTCTGTCTTGTTGCCAGATAACCAGTCCATCCCTACTACCACGTCGAAGCTTCCCAACTGGACTGGCAGTATATCTAGAGCGAACTCGCGCTTTCCCAACTCGATTACGCAACCTCGAATCACCTCGTTAGCTTCTACTAACTTTCCATTCGCTAATTCAATCGAGTATGGAATATCTAGCTTACTAGCGGCTAAACCAAGCATATTCTTAAATTCTAACGATACGAGGCTATAATCGGCACCAGTATCAGATAGAATGGATGCATAGCGTTGAGTAATATGTGACGTACCGATAACCATGCTTGGATTCCTGGCATGCTTCCTTAGCCCGGTGTTAGACATCTTTCCCATAATTTTGTCTAATCTCCATTGGGCAATCTTTCCTATAGTGCCTCATATCCCCGCAGTTGTAACATCCCCTATCTTTTCCTTTTCCTTTCTTTCCACGCTTCGTCACACGCCAACACGTTTCCCTGTTGTGTCCCACTTTGCCACAGTTGTCACACTTCCCATTTTTACATCGCCCGGTATGGTGACGTCGGCACCTGTCGCATTTAGGTAGCTTACCCATGTACTCTTTTCTCTTTTTGTTGTTGCTACTCGACTGGGTACCCTGTTTGAAATTCGCCAACTTTCTCTTGTTGTCCCCAGATGACTCTACATGAGTCTCCTTCTTCTCCTCGGAGGTTGAAAATTTGTTCATCCTGATTGCCTCTTCAGTCAAGGCTACACTTAAATTGATGGCCTCAGTGATCGTTGCAGGCTTAGATGTCGTCACCATGCTCATGATTTGGGGTGCCAATCCCCAAATGAAACGCTCAATCCTCTTAAACTCCGGATCTACCATGTAAGGAACAATACGCGACAGGACTTGGAACTTCTCCACATACTCAGCTATCTTTGGACCTTCCATCTTCAAGTTCCAGAACTCAGTCTCCACCTTCTGGCTTTCTGTTCTCGAACAATACTTTTTATACATTAGCTCTTTTAGCTCGTCCCATGATAAAGCATACGCAACAGCCTCGCCCGTTGTCTGAACCTGTAGTTTCCACCATGACAGAGCCCCATCTCGGAACAGCCCGGAAATGTACGTGACCTGATCCTCTGGGGCGCATTTGCTCGCACGCAAAACAGTGTCCGTTTTCTCAACCCAGCACACGAAGGCTACGGCACCCCCAGTGCCGTCGAAATGTAGGGGCTGGCAGCCTAAGAACTGCTTGTAGGTGCAGCCGTTGGGTGGTTTGTTTCCGGGGCGAGAGGCCTCGTACTGTGCGATGAACTGTAAGAGACGTTCTTGAAATTCCGCCTCTGAGGTGGGCATGCGCATTTCGCGTCTTGGTGGCATCTTCTAAAAGACGTTTCATGTAGGTTAGGTCGTAGCAGGTAAAATGTACGTATGTATTCAACAATATTAGCACATAACATCTCATGCTATCAATAAATCAGCCAAATAATATCTCATGTCATAGAGCATAAACAATAGATCACTGCGATTGCATTGCCACAAATCGAGACCACAATGTAAAGCTTTCACGTACATAACTGTATCGTACAACAATAATGACTTAGTAGGGGACGACCCTAGGCAAGTCGTGCGATTGCTGGACATGTTAAGGAATCTCTGGTCTGTCCATTTTCAAATTCCAGAACTCCACCTTAAGCTTCTGAATTCCAGTCCTAGAACAACATTTCTTCTCAATCATTTCCTTGAGCTCGTCCCAGCTCAGTGCATGAGTAGCATCCGTGCTAAGGGCCTGAACCTGATGGTCCCACCATGAGAGTGTGCCGTCTAGAAATGACCTTGAGGTAAAGGTATCACTCTGCTTGGGGTGAACAATTAGTCTTTCTTAGAATGGAGTCAATCTTTTCGGACCAACGATCAATTGCAATGGCGCTTAGTGTTTCGTCGAAGTTCAAAGGCTTGCAGTTCAGGAACTGCTTATAGGTGTGGTCAGTTGGGGGGGGGGTTATTTCCAGTAGTGCCATCGCTGTGCCTAAAGCGGAGAGATTCATGTCGTGTAATTGCCTATGAGTTGCGTTTTCACAGCTCGGCTTCTATCCTTGGCAACGTACTGGTGTTTGTGTCACGCCTGTGTGGCATTCTCCTCTGCCAAAATGGCATGAAGCGGGTTAGACAACATTCCAACTGTCTATGAGATACATGGCACCATAAGCCATCATGTAATCTCCCAATTTTACACGTAATTATACTCAATGTATGGGTGGGGAAAAATAAATTTCTGAGCCTTCACATAGGCTTGCCAATTTGGCTTGATGCTTGTACTAGAATGAACTCGAGGCTACATCGCCTTGGTCATTAGTTATTTCCTGCTACATTGGTTTTCATTAGCTTGACTCGCAGAGTCCACCGGGATTTCTGTGCACTACAAGTCGTTATTACGTGGGCCCCCGTAATAATAAATTATCTTGCACAGTTACCCCACATTTTCTCTCGTCCAAGCAGATGATCAACCAAGGAGCAACAACAGGTGCATTGGCATGAACAGGGTCATGCTCCAATGCGGGGTCAAGAGCAACGCCTGGCTCAGGGCCACGGCTGGCTCCGGATCAACAAACTCTATCTCAAAAATCAGTTGGGTCAACCATCACAGGGGGGTTGCAGGATCCTCCAAGGGCTGGTCTAAGTGTATGAACTCAAGGTCATGGTCTGGATCAAAACCATATTGAAGAACAGGATCACCCTCAATACTGTGATCAACTCAAAGCTGTGTGCGGGAAACGGTGCAGCTAATGATGCCGTATCAGAGTCGGCGTCGTGTGAATGGTGCTGCACTCCCTGTATATGCGAAAATGCGGATGTCGGAAACTCAATGAGTCTGGGACAGGGGAATGGGCATGAGTTTCCCCCCGCAGGAGCGTCCGCAAGCAATAGGCTAATACCAGCAGCAATAGGGCCTCGCCCTCGAATGGGTCCTCCTCTAGTAGATCGTTATCGTCGTCAGAGGCCACGTCGGGGGGGGGGGGGGCATATCAACAACAGGACAAGCGGCAAGGGGCACAGGAGCAGGGATCACCGTGAGTGGCAAATTCCCAACAAGATGGCCATCAGTAGGCATTGCTACGACATTAGGCAGCGCAAAAGGGGCTGAAAGTCGTCTATGCCGGTAGTATCGGAAATGTACACCTCGTGCTCCGCTGCAACTATGTCGTCTGACACTATGGCCATGGGATTCGTAGTGCCCATCCTTATAGTACATGGTGAAAGCATGACGTTTGTAACAGAAACATATATACGTATAATAATTAATCATATATTCATATGAACATGTAAGTCAACAATAAACAATCAAATAATTCTCCTAGTCCCACTAGCCTCCCAGTCTCCTAGACTGACACTCCTAGTCCCACTAGCCAAATTCCTCCCAGTCTCTAAGACTGCTCTATCATCCACCTCGACCTCTTAGATCGAGCCTCGGCCTCCAAGACCGAGCCTTAGCCTCCAAGACTGAGCCTAAAACAACAACCATCTACCTCGATCTCTAAGATCGAGCCTCGGCCTCCAAGACCGAGCCTCAGCCTCCAAGACTGAGCCTAAAAATAATAAACATCTACCTCGATCTCTAAGATCGAGCCTCGGCCTCCAAGACCGAGCCTCAGTCTTCAGGACTGAGCCTAATAATGAATAAATGACATGTGCTCAACATTTGTTTGTAAAAACGTTTTGGATCTGGACTTAAGTGGTATGCAGAAAAATGTTTTCGTGAGAGCCCTAGTGATCATAGTCTAGACTCAAGAAAGAATCCTAGTTCGCTATGATCAGAGCTCTGATACCAAGCTGTCACACCCTGGCTTTGCGGAAGCGTGGTTAATTTGTGTGACTTCTTAATACCATAGCTTAATCATAACAAAGCTATATGAATTTAAAACATGCAAGATCATCCATTGAGAATCAAATAATAAAACATTGTCTTAACGGGTAAACACCCGACAACCATAAACTTGTCTAATTCATTACGACCACAAACTTTAAAATAAACACGGTTCGGGGACTGTGACTTGTCCAGGAAAGAGTCACAAGTCTCGAACCTTGGATGACCTCGGGCCTAATGCAGCGGAGAAAACAAACCATACCGCGCCAGATCGTTAGTTTCCTGAAATACATGTAAGTTGAAAAATCAACAATAATGTTGAGCGAGTTCATGCGAAAGTGAGTAAATAAAACATTTGTGAGTATAAAAATAGTTGTGGTATGTAGCAGTGTAAGAGGACTTGTGATCACCAATGGTTTGCAAGGCCACTGACATATGTGAAGTGCAAATAGGGAGACTCAAACCTAGCAGATTTCGCCACGGCAAAGTATGTGGACAAAGTCACCCCACGGTCCGTTTCTAGTTTGGCCGGGGGCTGGGCTCGCTACACCCAGATAGATCTACCGCTCCTGTCCCTCGGTCCCTCCATGAGGACTAATGGCCCCATGTTGTTCCTATCCACTCACATGATCGTATAACACCTCCTTACGTTAAACATACCGTTGTAAAGTACTCGTAAATCATAGTAACATGTATTTCACCCCCGCAGTTAAGTAAACTGAAAACAGTTAGAGAAAAGGGGGACATGAACTCACAGTGGTGCGTCTCTACCAAGTAAATCTCCTGATCAAACCGCTGTGCGACGACCTACACGTACTAAATCTATTAGACGGACGGCCGTGTCTTAGCTTAAGGTTTAAGTTTTTGGGAAATAGTTAGACAACTATTTCGTACTTACACTTAGTAATTATTTGGTAGATATTTTCCTTCCCAAGGATGGGGGTTTTAATACATGCGCGTTCGTAAGATTCGAAATATATTATTAAGTCTCACTTAAAATATATTTTATTTCTACTCCAAAATATAAATATTTTTTTCCCAAAAATATTATATTTTATTTCATATGATTTTCCCAAAATAATACCTTGACAAAAATACGCGTTCAGCAATATTTCCTTAAAATGCGTAAGTTACGTTTTAAAGGTCGGGTGGTATTAACTATACCGTTGTAACTTAAATATTTATCGTAAAGGCGTTCGTATTATTTTGGAGTCGTTAACATTTGGTAATATTATTTTTACTCTAAAAATAATATTCGCGTAGTTCACAAAATAATCATAAACATCTCACAAGTGTGGTTATGAAAAATATATACTAAATATACATTTATCAAGTTTTTATTTTGTGAAAATCCCACCTCCGATATTTTGTAAATAAGGTCGTGGCGAAATTTACATTTTGAAAACAAGTTAAAAATACATTTATAACACTTGTGATGAAAATATTTCCAAGTGTTAGGTTTTTGGAAAAATTTCGCCAGAGTTTCCCCTGTAACTGGAGGTGGCCACGCTTTCAAGCGTATCATTTTCTTTTAAAATCCAAATCAACAATGTTCCCAACATTAACAAACAATATTTCAAACCACCAACTAGTCAAAATAGTTATAAATCGCCAAAAATTCATGAACTTGCGGTTTATCCAAAATATGTAGTAACTTTCCTTTATTTTTAGTGGATCTTCGTATAGATCAATTTGGTTTCTTGAAAATCTTGTTTTTAAAGAAGGTACATTTCTACAACTTCTTGTCCAAAATTTATAAAAATAATTCTTTGTTAAAACTTTTTGTTACACAAGTGTCTATACACTTGTGTGTTCACAAAAATCACTTTTGTTTAGGAAGGATCCGGCTTTAAACTTATGATTTCATTTTACACTTGGTCCTTCGAAAATACCACTTGTAGATCCGTAGATCTACTAGTTTAGAACTCCATTTTGTAAGAAAAATTGTTTTTACACAAGTTCATGGTTATAAGTAGTAGTGGTCTTCATCTAACCACTTTTCACACTATAACATACACTAGGTCATGTTCCATGAACATGACTTAGTCGGGTTAGATGGCGATCCGACTAACACTAGCATAAAACATCACTAAATAATCATAACAAAACAAGTCTTATAAGTTTTACACCATTATTCATCCATTAACCATTTTTTTTTATCTTCTATAGTAGACTTTTAAATTTTGTTCATACATGTTCATAAATTTCAACCGTCAAAATTCTTATTAACCACTTTAGAATAGATCAAAAAGGCGTTTAGAGTTACTTACTACTAGCTCGAGGCTAGGGAAGAAACTAGTCGAAAAACGAGTGGTTAAAAGCGTTGAGGTGAGGTCCTTGACGATCCGCAAGCACCGGGCTTTCTCGTATGTGACCCTTTACACTTGTAAGTAAATAATGTGGCTAGAAAAGAATTGAAAGTGGGTGGATGGTGCTTAGTGGGGTTCGGCCGAGAGGTTTAAAAGAGGGGAGGAAAGATGGAAATTTTTTTGTGTTGGATGAAGTAAATGGATGGACATAAGCTCCTACTTGTAGGCTAATACATTCTAAATACCCAAAGGAAATTGTGTATTCTTGATATATGACATGGGGAAATAAATTAATCAAGTTGTAAGATAATGTTCCCTATGGGGGAACCGAACTTGGTTACATGGGGGGTTTTTGGTTAGTTTCTAATTATAAGTTAGGTAGTTTTAGTTAGTTAGTTTAGGAATTTAATATTAGTTATTAGTGGGTAGTAAATTATAACGGGTGTTAGGGTATTCGGGGACCCTAACTGGCTCAGAAAAGAAGAACAATGTCATGTCAATATTTTTATGCTCCGCGTAAAGTCCGGTTGTACGGTTGGATATTGATCCGTTAAAGCGTTTAGTAAGCATTTAAAGTGTCGTTAATATTATTTTTAGTGACTCATTAATTCACCAACACTTTGGAAGGTGTCTAGTAATATTTTTTCAACTTTTTGCATTTTACTAGTTTAGATAAATGCTGAATTTTAATTAAAGTGCAGAATTTTTGCACTCAAAGTACGTTTTAGGCACATCCGGTCACTATAATTATCACCTAGTGACGCAGTTCTACAATCCTTATATCCCTACACTCACCACTAGTGTAGTAATCATTTTTGGCTCATACAGGCCTTAGAGGCAGTATCTGCCTGGTGCTAGTTATGACAGCACGTTCAATAGGTTATCCGTTCATTGTGCTACTGTGCTTTTGTGCATCATGTTTGTCACTAAAGTTCAGCATGTAAATAATGTAGTGACAGTAAATATAGTATGATGCAGGAATATACAAGTACTAGAAATCAAGTAGCAGTTCATCAGCAATTTCAGTTAAGCACAGTAATTAACCAGCAATTAATTATTAATTAAATAGTACGGATACCTGGTTTAGTGAGGGTTGTCACAGATGGCAGCCATCGTTTTGTCTCCGGCGACGACTGGGTGGTCTCCGGCGGGGTCAACGAAAGAGTGATATTAGCAGAGAGTTTGGGAGTGTGTTGGACTTATAGGATAGGATGAAGGTGATACATATACTAACACAGTTTGATTCTCGATTGGAATGCGTCATAATTTCCGAAAAAGAAAGAATTAATAGTTTGGAGTCTAGGTTCATTCGCCCCTGGTATGGAAACTCGGAATCGCAGTTAGGCACCGAAAATCCGCGAGGGCTCAAAGGGAAACAATAATGTCGTTGACATGTTTGGCGGCAACTTTGAAAAGTAGGGACAAGATGGCATCTTGACTTATATTTTCTTTCATAATAATTAATGAATGTATTGAATTGAAATTCCAAATTCCAAATACTTGCAAATGAACTAAAACGTTTAATTAGTTGAGTTATACTAATATTCGTTAATGATAAAATAATTTCTATAATCCTTTTTTTATAATTGTAATATTAATTAAATAAATAACTTGTATTGATAATTAAATTACTAGTAAAAAAATCTTTAAATGGTGATTTTAATTCGCGAGAATTTTCCAAGGTTTCAAAGGTTAGGATTCGGATTTCAAAACGGGTAGAATTTCGGGATACTCATTTTTGACTGATGTTACAACACAGAACAGTTATCGGCTCCAGTATCAAATAAACACGAAGCATATATACCATTTAGGAGGAACGTACCATTAACCGTGTTGTTATCCGCTTGAGCCTGGTGGGCATTGATGTTTAATGCACGTCCGCAGGCTGCTAGCTGCTGCTGTTGCTGAGGCTACTGCTGTTGATGTTGTTGCGGCTGTTGCTCTGGCTCTTGCTTCACCACTCTATTGGGGCAGACATTTGCGAAGTGGTTGGGATCACCACATGCAAAGCAGGCTCTTGCATGAGCTGCAGGGGCAGGAGCTGCTTGTTGGCCTTGGGGAGCAGGAAGGAGAGCTGGTGGTGCAGGAGCTTGACCTTGAGCTTGAGCTGGAGCTTGGCGGGGACCAGTACGGCAATTGGCAGTAAAGTGGTCATACAGGTTACAGTGAACACAAAACCTGCATGCAATCCCAACAGGATGATGATAGGTATAGGTAGGGCAGACCGGGTGTGGACCAGTATAAGCACGCTTGGCCGGTGGTGCATTGGTCACCGGTGCCGCTACTTGGTGGTTCTGAGGTTGCGGTTGAGCAGGGACAGCTTGGAGTGGTGCGGCGGCTGTGACAATGCAATTCTTGTTGTTGTTCTTTCGCTTGCGGCAGGAGGACTTTGAAGCTTGCAGAGCGGCGGTTTCAGCGGTGGAAACGGCGGTAGCTTGATGAAGACTCTTCGGGGCGTTCTTGAAGTACCTAGCGAGAACTCGCTTGTCATTGATCTCAGCAGCGAGTAGGTAGGTCTTTTCGATTGTTGTTGTCTTCGCGGCTAGCACGAAGTCAGCAACACAATCTGGTAAAGCACGGATATACTTCTTGATCGTCATGTCAGGTGTTGCCACCTGGCTTGGACAAATGATACTCAGCTGTTTGAAATGGGCAGTTAGACCGGCGCCACCATCCTGTTTGATGTTCCAGAACTCGTTCTCTAGCTTCTGGAGCTCGTGGGGTGGGCAGAATTCCTTCATCACGAGTTCTTTCAACTCATCCCAAGTGAGCCCATAGGCTGCATCGTTCCCACGTCTGTTCCTTTCGGCAGTCCACCAATCCAGAGCCCCGGATTGGAACACGCCAGTTGCGTTGACAATTCGTAGGTGGTCAGGACATCCGCTCTGGCGTAGCGTGACTTCGATTGAGTCGAACCATTGAAACATTGCGCTTGGTCCGTCAACGCCCGTGAAGTCTTTTGGGCCACAGGCCTTAAACTGCTTAAAGCTGAAAGTACCCTTTGGAGAGTCAGTCCTTGATTCCTCAGAGGACTTGTTGGCGTTCTCATTAAGCTCACTGACAATTTGCGGGATAACTTTAGCCATCTGCTTAGCGACTAGAGGAGCGATTCGCTTGTCAGCATGGTTACGACGAGCGGCGCAAGAGTGATGCGATCCAAATGACGACATTGTCCGCAACAGACATCGCCATAGGACTCAAACACAAGTCAATTTAATCTAGTATAGTCTACCGCGCTGGTCAAAACTACTTATATAAAGCACAGGAACACGTCTACACGTAAGCATATAATCAAGTAGGCAGATAAACCAGATAGGCACGTAAACACGTAAGCACATAAGCACGTAGAACACACAGGCACATAGGCACACCGAAACCATGCTAAACACTATATTTTTCACGTATTCACCTATATATATTGCACGTATTCTGTGACAACCCGTGGATCCCGATAATTATATTGTTATTATTATTATTATTATTTACTATCAATATTATCATTATTTATAATATAATAATAACTGCGACTAGAGGATCATACCGTTTAACCAAACATATTTAGCGTGACACACCCATATTTGGTTGCGCGTTCTGAACGAACTCGTTTTATATATCAAACACACAAGTGATATTGTAACGAGTTCATAACCTTGGGCCAAGCCTAACCTACACACTCTAAGAAAACCCTACACTATATAAACATATTAACCCTCACCTCCCTTCATTTGTTTTTAAAACAAAAACCTAGCTACTTTAAAAAAAAAGAAAAAAAAAACAACAGCCACGCATCATAACATTCTCTCCCTCTCGTTTTGATTCCGGTGACCGGAGTAGAATTCCGGCAACCAGAGCACACCCAAACCTCTACTCTGGTTATACATTCCCTGTAAGACGACGGCGGTGGTGTGGCAGCCTCGGCGGCCAGCGAAGCAACCCCATGTCTCTCCGGTTCGTGACTTGGGTGAAGGACCAGTCAAGGCAGAGGTGGCTGTGGTTCCATTCGGTTCCGGCAGGTGACGACGAAGCTGCAGCGACGTGATGAAGATGACGGTGGGTCTCGGCAGAAGTTGAAGTTGGTGGTTGTTCCGGCTAGCGGCGCCGGCGACGGAGACGACGACGGCAGCAGGTGGTCCGTGAACTCGTGAATCACTGGGTCAGTTATGTCCATCTGTGTTTGTTTTGAATTTCTTGTGATTTATGATTGTGAAATAAAGGTATCAATATGATTGTTGAGCTGTTGATTTTGAATTGATTATGAAATATGATTACGTTTATGTTAGTTTTGGTTTTGAGCCAATTAAGTGGTATTACATTGAACATATATCATATGTCAATGATTGGTATTGAATGTAATACTTGAAATAACTGATCTCACGTTTATGTTTTGGTTTTAATAGAATAAACCGATTATTTGTTTTGGTTTTGGTTTTGGTTTTATGTCAATGATTAATTTGAACAACTGATACCTTGAGCATATATCACATAGAACAGTTATTTTGTTTTGGTTGGTATTATTTGAAAAACCAAATGGATTGACAACCTGTCGACTCGTTGCAAGGGACAAGCTTTCATTCGAGGATTGATTTACGAGCGAACTATTACCAGAAGGAAGCCCAAGGGGAGAATGTTCGTAAAGCGGCTTATCAGACGCAATTCGGCCATACGACTTTGTATTCCATGACCTTTGGGGGAATCATCACACCAGCAGCTTTCTGGATCATAAGAACCGACCATGCTATTGGGTGACGTTTGAATCCTTTCCAAGAGAAAAAAAAGGAACATCATGGACAGCCTTGTATCTTGTTTGAGAGCTCCTGAGGGAGGAGCCACACCGTGCAAAGTCTTGATAAATGTAACTTCTAGATTTGAGAGGTACTTTTTGGGTCATATAATCAACGAAGTGGGAATGTACGTGGATCTCGCTAAGACCCGTTTTGGTTGGAAACTGATCGACCACAAAGGGTCCTTTGAGGATACAACAATTTCTTCCATCTCGCTTGATAGTATCGCAGATTAATCACAGGATTTTCGAAGAACGCGTAGCTTAAATCTCTTTAGCACAGCCGGGTGCTGTGTTCGTGAAAGACAGAACATGAGGGTGTCTTTTCAGCTTTCGAATCCCAATTCTGCAATGCACTGAGCATCGTCTTTACCCGAGGGCGCGGGTGATTCGGTGGTATATTGTTATAGTTCGAATCAGACTCCTAGTTACACGTCGACGCAACACGAGAGAGTGATGATTTACGTAATGGAGTTACAAGGATGAACTGCACGACACACAACAGGCGGTGGAAACCATGGTCTTTGAATTTACTTGGAGGCATCACTTGGACGGTACCAAATGCATTACCTAGACCGATCGCAAGGGCCTCCCGTATACCGTTGTTTCGAGGGAGCTAAATCATGCAGTGACATCACTGGATGGAACTTTCGAATGGTTGCGAATGTCCGATTTGTGGCAAGGCATGCACAAATCCTTCAGCTCACGATCATGCGTGAGCACTACTTAACACCGACGAACGAATGGTCGAACCAAACAAACTAATGAAGACATGCTGCAGCCATGTGCTACCGATTTTGTCCACGGCTGGAAACAACACCTACTTCGTTTACAGTTGATGGAACTCAACCTTATGTGAAACAACCGTACCCTAGTACTGGTCACTCGGGACGTGCGAACACAATTAAAAGCGTTTGGGTTATTGTTTGCATACTGTACCAGCTCGCGTCGTCGACACGAGACTTTTGATACAAACGCACACACCAAGGTGAGGCAACAACTTTTTACCATAAGCATGCGTCCCTGTTTTGGGACAACACACCATTTCATCGGTTTGGGAAATACACACAGTACCCCTGGCTTAGGGCTACACGCGCGTCCTTAGAATAGTACACATTCCCGGGTGTTGGGAACCACTACTATCCCTGGATTGGGACTGCTTTATATTTCCAAATTAGAGTACTACTAACGCTGGATTGGGGAGGAATACTTTTCAAACTGATGGTTCTGGAGGAATACTTTTAGATGTATTGGTACAATTTCGATGATTTGTTGATAAACCCATTTCGTTGAGGAACCGGCTGAGGCTACAACCCCCCCCCCCCCCAAGTGTTGTAAGGTAACCATAGATCGAGTTTGTTGAAACTCACGTCATGGACCGGGGGTCTTCTCGAGAATTATATTGTTATTATTATTATTACTATCAATATTATCATTATTTATAATATAATAATAACTGCGACTAGAGGATCATACCGTTTAACCAAACATATTTAGCGTGACACACCCATATTTGGTTGCGCGTTCTGAACGAACTCGTTTTATATATCAAACACACAAGTGATATTGTAACGGGTTCATAACCTTGGGCCAAGCCCAACCTACACACTCTAAGAAAACCCTACACTATATAAACATATTAACCCTCACCTCCCTTCATTTGTTTTTAAAACAAAAACCTAGCTACTTTCAAAAAAAAAGAAAAAAAAAACAACAGCCACGCATCATAACATTCTCTCCCTCTCGTTTTGATTCCGGTGATCGGAGTAGAATTCCGGCAACCACAGCACACCCAAACCTCTCCTCTGGTTATACACTCCCTGTAAGACGACGGCGGTGGTGTGGCAGCCTCGGCGGCCGGCGAAGCAACCCCATGTCTCTCCGGTTCGTGACTTGGGTGAAGGACCAGTCAAGGTAGAGGTGGTTGTGGTTCGATTCGGTTCCGGCAGGTGACGACGAAGCTGCAGCGACGTGATGAAGATGACGGTGGGTCTCGGCAGAAGTTGAAGCTGGTGGTTGTTCCGGCTAGCGGCGCCGGCGACGGAGACGACGACGGCAGCAGGTGGTCCGTGAACTCGTGAATCACTGGGTCAGTTATGTCCATCTGTGTTTGTTTTGAATTTCTTGTGATTTATGATTGTGAAATAAAGGTATCAATATGATTGTTGAGCTGTTGATTTTGAATTGATTATGAAATATGATTACGTTTATGTTAGTTTTGGTTTTGAGCCAATTAAGTGGTATTACATTGAACATATATCATATGTCAATGATTGGTATTGAATGTAATATTTGAAATAACTGATCTCACGTTTATGTTTTGGTTTTAATAGAATAAACCGATTATTTGTTTTGGTTTTGGTTTTGGTTTTATGTCAATGATTAATTTGAACAACTGATACCTTGAGCATATATCACATAGAACAGTTATTTTGTTTTGGTTGGTATTATTTGAAAAACCAAACGTGAATCAAGTGGACAAAATCAAAGTTATTTTTGTTTGGTATTATTTGAAAGAATGTTAGGATGAGTGTTGACTGACTGTTGCTAATCGATTTGGAGTAGGGATGAATAAAGTAGGATGATATGCACAAATGGGCTCGAATCTGACTAATGATTAAATAGGGTATGGATTAGGTAATCAATGTTGCTGAATGATAAGGGTTTTGATGTGTTATTGATAATTAAAAAAAACTATTAAGAGGATTAGGGCCGTAGAGCATGGTTCGAATTTGTATGAAATGCCATAATAATTGATGATGATTTGATGAATAATGGTAAATATAAAATGGTTGTTTGATTCAAAGAGCATGGACGATAAACTACGTACTATTTGTTTGATTCTCATCGCACACTCTGTTTTGGAATAGAAATATATTGGGGCGTACACTATTAACGATCGCACACTGCACGACCGCACAAATTGTATGCCGCACACATAAGTTTATGTCACACATCTTCAACGTGACCGCACACTCATATTTGGTGCAGGTACTTTGGTGGTCCACACACATATACACTGTTCATTTCAATTTGTGATTAACTGTTATGATGCAAAGTATCTGTGAATACCTACATGTTCGGTATATCATATGATGATTGTTACATGTACACTACTTGCTAAATACTTGTTAGATACGTGCAATTAATACGTGATTACTTGTATACCGTCCTAACAAGTGGTAACCATAATAGGGTGTGGTTGACCAACTCAGGACAAACGCTTTATTTACCGAGGAAAGCAAAGGTGAGTTCACACTATTTCCAAGGCATGGGATTCCCGGTGGGTTGGGAATGGGATGGAATGACTACCCGCACTTTCTTCACTACTAGACTACTTACCACCGTACTCGGATTGGGAAGGACGCCGATACTAAAACCTACGTAAAACCTACGTACCATTGTCCTCGGTTTGGGAAGGACACTAGTGTTAAAACCTACGTAAAACCTACGTAAAACCTACGTACTACTGTCCTCGGATGGGGAAGGACACCATCGCTAAACCTACGTAAAACCTACGTACCATTGTCCTCGGATTGGGAAGGGCACTTACATAAAATCTACGTAAACTCATACTTACCACTGTCCTCGGATTGGGAAGGACACCTATAGATGCTACTAGTCTAGTAATATACAACATGGGAAACCCCCACTAAATATCATAAAAAGGTTTGGGAAACAGGATAAACTGGTAATTCACATGGGAAGCCCCCACCAACTATGGATATGTTTGGAAACAGGGTAAACCGGTGAATCATATTTTCAACTATGGGGTAAACCCCACGGCAAGGAAGCCAACTAAAGACAAACTATGTTTTTGTAAGCAATTTAAAACGAACACCCAACTGTGAACTCGCTCAGCTTTTATTGTTGACTCGTTGTTACATGCCTTGAAGGTCTTTAGGTCCATAAGGACTGGAACTTGCTATCTGGGAAGCTGGAGTGGTCATGGGTCGAGATACGTGGAAACACAGCACAACACAGAGAGCTTTTACATGTGATTTATAAACACTTAACGAATTAAATATGCTTCCGCTGTAAACTGTGAACTATTGTAACACCTACTGTTAATTAATGAAAGTTTTATTTTCATATACCTATGAGTTCAATGTGATTAATGGCTAAGATCCTGGTACGTCACGCGCCCCGCGGTATTTCCACATGTGGTATTTTGGGGGTGTGACATATTCACCTATCATTCAAGGTCGCGAGGCGCGTTCGAGAGTAGCGATTGCGAGTAGCGAGTACACAGCGAGTAATATTGCGAGTTGTATAGCGTAAGTGAGCATCATAGCATGCGATTTGTTAGCGTATTGAGATGGATGTGCAGTGCGGGTTGTGTGTGAAAGCGAAAAAGCGAAAAGCGTACAAATCACCAAAAATCGAAACACATAAACATGTAAAACCACATAAAATTTCACATAAAAGCGATAAATCACAGAGTCAGCGGTTGCGGATCCAGAATCGAAACACGTAAAATCGGGAATAGATTGTCTCGGCTGATAGACATCGACTACCCAAAGTGATTCGACTATTCTCAAGGACTTTGAGTGCACGTTTCGGCCTAATAGACTGTGCTCTATCACCGACACACAGTGAATGGCACGCATCCTTTCGGTTATTCACGCGACTCGAGTTGTTGGAATCCATCGAGACTTTGGTGAGAGTTTTGTAAAAACAAAATGAGGGACAGAACGAGTCATCGAGGTTCGGGTTTCACCCCTAACTTAGGGGCTGTTTGGTAGCCACTGAATGGTCATTTAGTGGCTACCTCTTAATGGAACCATTAAGAATTTTACCAATGAGAAGGTAGAAGAATGTGACATGTGATGATTTACCATTCAGAGGTTACCTCTTAACCATCCAGACTTGAGATTACCTCTTATTCATTAAGAGGTTTTAAACCATTAATAGGTAGCATCTGAATGGTCATTAAGAGAATACCAAACAGCCCCTTAATGGCTACATTCATGTCTGTGTGATAGAATCACGGGATAGAGAGGGAGATTTGCGTCGAAGTATGGATTTCACTCCTGATTCAACGCAAATTATCGTGTTTATAGTAAAAAGCGCGTCGAACAAGCGATCCAATCGAGAGTTTGCGGTTTTCACACCTAGCCTCGATCTAATCACTCGTTCATTTTTTTTGAAAATCTCGTGCGATGTGCTAGCCTTGGGAAAAGCTAAGTGATAGTATTCAAGCCTTAGGAAAGGCGGATAGAGTATAGTATGTTCATGAGTCGATCGAATAACAGAAATAGGCTCGCACGGAACCCCTACCGGGTTCGCACAAGGCATTCTGTTGGTACTTAGACTATAGACTATGTCGTTTCTAAGACATCGACCCGGACTAGATCGAGTCTTGCCTAATTCCCTATAGTTATGGCTCTGATACCAATCTGTCACGCCCCAACCGATGACGGAAACATCGGGGTGAGGCACTGAGCGAAACAAATTGTCCAAGAGATTTCATAACAACTACGATTACCAATTATTTAAGCATTACGTCCCATACTGTAACATAAAAAGTAACACGGTTATTACAGATAAATTGTTCTCAAAGACAAAGAGAAAACTGTTCCAAAAACTCATAAATTAATTGTTTTGTTTTTAGACTCCCCTACTTGATTCTTGAACAACAAGCATAGCACAAGCATCCTAAACATGTCACACCCCAACCGATGACGGAAACATCGGGGCGCGGCACTGAGCAAAACAGATTGCCCAGGAGTTTCCATAACAACTACGATTACCAAATATTTTAAGCATCACGTCCCATACCATGACATAACAAGTAGCATAGTTATTATAGACAATTCAAAGACAAATAATTCTGTTTCGACAACTCAAATATAAATAAATTGTTCGTTGGTTTCTAGACTCCATCCTAGCTTGATTCCCACATAGCAGCAAAACACAAGCATCTTAAGCACCTGTCACATACGTTAAAATAGAGTCAATACACATAGTGTAAAGGTGAGCATACACGTTTAATAGTAATAATAGAGTTCGAAATCGTTTACGCATAACCATCATGTAACATGTACAAAGTGAAGGCAAGTAGGTTATCGACAGAGAAATATGCACAGACGTTGACTGCGAGTTGTAGAATGTGCAACATATATCCCATTGGGACACGTGAAGTAAAGCCCTTAACAACCCCTGTCCACGACAGGTGCTGAGTCCAAACTATAGTACTATCGTTGCTAAGGTGTCAGGTAACAATCACTATGTTAACATAACATACAAGCATTCATCGAATAACACGTAGCATGCAATAACGGCCAGCGTATAAATAATGTTTGCGTTGTGTGTCGATTGTGATTTAGAATAAGTAACGTATGTAACACCCAAAAGTGCGTAAAGCAAAAAGGGTTCGAGTATACTCACAGATAGCATTTAACAAGTAAACACTCTCTTGGATTGAAGGGAGCGCTGAGAGATTAGCCTGAACAGTTAACGATAGCATAAACGATGAGCAGCACATTAAACGGTGAAAAGTGATTAAGTGTCGGATGGTAACCCGATCGGATGGCTATCCGATCAGTTGGCCATTCGATCGGATGTCAATCAATTCGGATGGTCATCTGGTCGGATGACCATTCGATTGAATTGACATTCGTTTGGTAAGGATGTGTTTGTGTATGATGGCTTTGAAGTTTTCGTTGTAGCATTTTGAAAACAGAGAAGTATCTCTACCCTTCAGGTCGATTGATCGAACGGTCTTTCGATTAGATAGCGATCCGATTGGCAGGACACTTAGTGAGAACAAGTTCACAGCAGGGTTGTCACTCGATCGGATAGCAATCCGATCGGTTGGCAATCCGTTAGTTACTGATGATCTTTGAAAATTATGAAAATGGTTAAGTGTCGAAGTTCCAAATGCCAGATGATCGGATGGTCGTTCGATCGGATGGCTATCCGATCAGACGACAATCCGTTCGACATTCAGAACCTTTGCAAGTTTGAAGAAAAGTTTAAGTATGGAACCAAGTGCAATCCGATCGGATAGGTGTCCGATCGGATGACTATCCGATCGGATGGCTATCCGAGCGGACGGCAATCCGTCCCAACGAACCAAATCATCTTGAACTTGATTATTTTGAAAGTTTTGTAGTTTGCTCGAGACGGTATGACAACGTTCTAAACAACGAAAACTTCGTCAAGTCCCAAGTCATTCGATCGAACAGGAATCACCCTAATCTGATCAGTTGACTGTTCCTTGACGGTTGTTCATGTTTATCCCGAAATCGGTTGTCTCGTTGATAGGATCCATATCTCAAACCGACACATCACTAGAGAAGAGTAGAAGGTCTGTCTAAGCTCCGATTCTATCGGTTTTGAGTGCATTGAGTGTAAAAGAGTTGAAAGAAAGTTAGAAAACCATCTTTCAATTCTTTTAACCATGAATATGTGTAGATCTATGCGAAATCATTGTTTAATCATGTGGAAATCCTCCAGATCTGAGTTATTCTTGGTGGAATGAGGTCAAGACTTGAAGTTCATAAGAACTCCATGATGATATCACCCTAGAACAGCTCAAATCTGCTGATTTCACGGTTAAAAGTTATGATTCAAAGGTGAAAAAGATGAAGAAGTGTGTGTAGATCATAGATGTACAAGATTTAGGTTGAAAACTTACAAGAATCATGAGAAATCGAGAGAAAGAAGGCTTGAATGCGGCTGGTCGAGTGAGAGAGTTGTCACATCACAAATGATGTGATAGAGGGGTATTTATAGGTTGCCAAAAAGGGAAAGTGCAAGGGTGTCGAATAGCACTTCGATCGGATGGCTACCCGATCTGATGATCATCCGATCAGTTGGCCATTCGATCGGTTGGCCACTCGATCGAGGTGGTTTGGTGAGTTCAGTTTCGGCGTTTCGTTTCGCATGCTGAGCGTTGCGATACGTTTAGGCGAGTATCGATTATGCGATGCGATAGGTTAATAATAACACACAAATACTATATCTAACATACAATCACTATAAACAACTTGTGTTTAGCGTTTGCGATCAAGTTGCGTTGCGATAGAGTTGCGATTGCGTTTCGATTAATCACCACAAACATAAAGTAAACATGCACAAGTAACACATAAGTAACACACACACGTAAAACAATATTCAGAATCTATCAATCAAGGCGCGAACGCGATTGCGATGCGATTAGCGATAAAGCGATAAATCATGCGATAAACATTGATTAAATCTCGATTATTAATAGATATTCCACATAATACAACTAAAGTGATTAAATAAAAAGAGTCGATTACAAGTCAAAGAAGTCAAATCGATAATAAGCAAGGAGTGACAGATCGCAATTAGCAATCTTTTCTTCCTTTGACTTCAATCTTGACTTTGACTTTGGCTTACGTAACACGGGGTGTTACAGCCTCCCCCTCTTAAGGGAATTTTGTCCCGAAATTAGGCTGAAGCCGTAACAAACAACTGCGGGTATTTCGCCTTCATGTCACTTTCGAGTTCCCAGGTGAACTCTACGCCTCGTTTGCCTTCCCAGCGGACTTTCACAATGGGAGTGCGTGAGCGCCTGAGCTTCTTGGTCTCTCGATCCATGATCTCGACAGGCTTCTCCACGAAGTGTAATGTTCTTCCACTTATAGATCCTCAAGCGGAACTTGAAAATCCTGCTCGGCTAGGCACTTTCTGAGGTTCGATACATGAAAAGTCGGGTGAACATTGCAAAGTTCCTCCGGTAGTTCGAGTCTGTAGGCCACTTTTCCGATTCTTTCCAGAATCTTAAAGGGTCCAACATATCGAGGCGCGAGCTTTCCTTTCTTGCCGAATCTGATCACACCCTTCCAAGGTGATACCTTTAGGAGTACGTGATCGCCAATGTCAAATTCAAGGGGCTTGCGTCGTCTATCGGCGTAACTTTTCTAACGACTCCGAGCTTTCAGCAGATTGTCTCGAATTTGGAGGATCTTGTCAGTCGTTTCTTGCAGTAGCTCGGGACCGGTTAGCTGCGCATCTCCGATCTCATGCCACACAATCGGCGATCGACATTTTCTTCCGTATAATGCCTCAAATGGTGACATTTGTATGCTAGACTGATAACTGTTATTGTACGAGAATTCGACTAAAGGTAAGTGAGCGTCCCAATTACCACCGAAATCTATGACACACGAGCGAAGCATGTCTTCAAGAGTATGAATCGTTCTTTCAGTCTGACTGTCGGCTTGGGGATGGAAAGCGGTACTTTGATTAAGCGTAGTACCGAGAGCAGATTGAAACGTTTCCCAAAGACGCGAGGTAAACCGACCATCGCGGTCAGAGATGATGTCACGAGGTGTACCGTGTCGACAGATAACTTCGTCTGCATAGATTTGGGCTAATTTTTCTACCTTAAAGTCTTCTCGTATTGGCAAGAAATGAGCAGATTTAGTCAAACGGTAAATGATAACCCAGATGCTATCGTGACCTGAGGTTGTACGCGGGAGTTTCGTGATAAAGTCCATGGCTATGCTTTCCCATTTCCACATCGGGATCTCGGGTTGCACAAGCAAGCCAGAGGGTCTTTGTTGTTCAGCCTTGACTTTCGAGCAAGTCAGGCACTTCGAAACATAGATTGCGATATCTTTCTTCATTCCAGGCCACCAGTATCGTTGACGAAGGTCATGATACATCTTGTCGACACCAAGATGAATAGAATATCGAGATTTGTGGGCTTCATACAACAGGATTTGTTAGTGCATGCATCTGTCGACTTCGTCTTGTATCGAGTCTTAGACTAGATAGATTAGATCAGGGCACGTAGATCGAGAAAATAGGAAGATTTAGTGAAATTTAATGTAATTCCGCTTGAAAGTGGGTTGTGTATTTTCAAGCGGAATCAGAAGATATGTTTTCTCTTGAGTGAGTTTTGTAGAGATTTTGCTTGAATAGATTCCGCTTGAGCATGTTCAAGCGGGATCAGAACATTATATATAGGAGATGTGAGGTTGGAGCGAAATGAGTTGTGAACTTTCCGGATTTTCATACCGAAGTGCTGCCGGTGTGATTTCTAATTGTAATTAATGTTATATCAATCAAATCAGTGATTTAAGTGAAGACCAAGCTGTATCCAAGTCAGTTTCTTGTTTTCCGCACCTGAAACTGATCAAAACTTCTCTGATTGACTCATTCGGGTCTGAAAACGATCCTGCATCTGGTATCAGAGCTCAGGAGGAGGAGTTCTGCAGATTACAGCTGAATTTCATTGCATTTTCTTACTTCTACACCTTCTTTCTTCATTCGAACAGTTTTAACGGTTAAAATCGGATCAATTTTTCACATATTGTATAAAATTGCATATTAACAAATCCTTGAAAGTTTTAGCTTAAAATTCGGACTAAAAATGGTAAAATCTGACCTTCGAAGTGATTCCGCTTGAATGGACAAGTTGTGTTTCCGTTCGAAATTGACCTATTCCGCTTGAAAGATTAAAGCGAAATCAGTGATTTCGCTTAAAAATAGTGGTTTCGCTTCAAAGTGCATTGATTCGGCTTCAAAGTATCGAGATTCCGCTCCAAATCGCTTAGCTGGTTATTTCGCTTGAAAACGATTTCAGAGATTCCGCTTGAAATTGTTTATTGTTATTTCGCTTGAAATTGAAACTACTGATCTCGCTTGAAGTTGTCTTTTCAGGTTATTCCGCTTGAACTGAATCTGCTTATTTCACTTGAACAAGAATCATGAGTGAAGAGTTCTACAACGCGTTCGCCACATCCCCAACTACTCCGGCTTCCATTGCTCAGAACATGAATTTGGAAAACGAGACCGGAACTTTACAAAAGCCCCCGAAGCTAATGAGCATAGAGGAGTATTACGGCTGGAAAGACAGATTCGAAAACTGGGTTCAAGCTAACCATCTCAGATCTTGGGAGTGCATTCTGAAGAAATATGTATTACCACGTACTGATCTGCAAGTTGAGAAAGCAATATCTGAGTTAACTGACCAAGAAAGAGATATGTACAGAGCTGAAAAGATGATGATTAGCCTACTTCAGCAAGCTATCAAAGAAGACATCTTTGTGTTGCTTCAACATGACAAAACTTCGAAATCAATTTGGGATGCTCTTCGAATCAAGTTTGAGGGTAGTGAAAATATGATTAAGAGTAAAAAGGCACTGCTCAAGAAAGAATTTGATCTTTTCAGTAGTTTGCCCGGGGAAGACACAAAGAAGCTTATCAAAAGATATTGCCACTTAGTGCAATCCATGTCAATGCTGAGCATAACCAAAGATCGTGAAGAATGGGTCGACAAGTTAGCTGATGCTTTACCGCAAAAGGAGTGGGGAACTTATTTGATGATCCTGAAGAACACTGGGGTATATGATGGGTTGACAATTTCTCAGTTCATTGAGAAGATTGAGAGTCAAGATCTGGAACAGCAAAAGATCGCAAGGATGAATAGTCCAAGTGGTCAACAAGACGTGAAAATGTACTACAAAGGTAGTGTTCCAGAAGTTGAAAGAAGCCCAAAGATTCAAACTGATGGAGACTCATCTGAAAAAGTTGATCAAAGTTCAAACAGAAGCAGTGGTTTTTCTTCATATCCAAGTGTTAATCCAAAAAATACAACATCAAGCTTTCAGCATCAAAGCTCAAAAACTAGAAAAAGGTTGTGTGATACAATGCAACATTGCTTTGAATCTTCCTGATGGTCAAAGTTTCTCTAAAGAAGTTGCAAAAGATCACATGGCATTACTTGGTTCTGTGCTATTATCTTATGAAGGATTGGTTGCAGGGCGGATCGGGAATCCTATGCTTACAAAGGAGGATTACGATCAGATAGACGCTGAAGAGATGGAACTCATGGATATCAAATGGTGTTTAGCGAGTGTACTGAGAAGAGCTGAAAAATTCAAGCTGATTACTGGAAGAAATGACTTTCTTGATGCACATGTTTCTACTTTAGGTTTTGAAAAATCTAAAGTTACTTGTTATAAATGCAGGGAGAAAGGTCATTTCAAGAGGGAATGCAAGAATAGAGAAGCGAATGACGCAAAGAATTCGTTCGGAAAGGATGATTACTACCGGAAAGCCATATATCAACAAGTTGGTCAATAACAACAACAAGAACCACAGGTGGCTCATGGTAGAAAAGTGATTGATGATTCAAAGAAAGCACGTTTAGGAAATCAAGAAGATTTCAACTGGGAAAAATACATATCATCCAACAGCAAAGCTTGCCTAATCAATCAAGATGATGAAAGATTACCTGAAGGCTTTAGTTGGGATATGTTTACAGATGAGAAAGGAGATTTCAAAGCTTTCATTGCCAAGATTGTGAAAGAACCAGATATGTTCAACGAGTGGATGAAATCTATCGGTGAGAGTGTGAAGAATGAAGATGAAAAGTCTGTTTCATAAGAAGAAAGCTCACAGATTTCAGATGACAGTTCAGAAAAGGAAATTGTTTTTAATCGAACACCATCTGATTCTGGAGTTTCGGATGATAGTTCTGACAAATCAGTAGAATTTGATCATGTTGGTGCACTGAATGTTTGTTTACTACATCTGTATCGAGTCTTAGGTCTAGATAGGTTAGATTGGAGCACGGAAATCAAATTAGGGTTTTAGAAGTTAATTTCGCTCCAAATGACATATGAGTCATTTGAAGCGAAATCAGATCATTGTTTAATTCCGCTCCTGAATGCTTGCAGGTTAATTTCGCTCCTAGGTGTAGTTATGGGATTTCGCTCGAAATCACACAGGGGGTTTCGCTCCTGTTGTCTGGAGCGAAATCAGCAACCCTATAAATACCTTGTTGTGTGATTTCATTTATAGATCGGTTGGAGCAAAATCTAAGCTGAGGTGCTGTCGGATTTTTGTCAGAAAACATTGTAAAAGCTTGGATTTCAGTAATATAAGAGGAAATTAAAAGGAAAAGCTGTTGTTACTTTGTTTACACTGATTCTGCCTTTGTACACAAAGATGAACTGCCTTAACTGACTATTTAGGGTCATACAACGGTCCAACAAGTGGTATCAGAGCACAGGACGAGGAGTTCATACTACTACAGCTTGATTCTACCAGATTCTCTTACTTCTACTCACTTCTTCTCATACTTTTCTGATTTGAACTAGTTCCTACGGTTGAAACGGACTGAATTTCGAGTATATCGTGTAAAACATAGAATTAACAAACCCTAGAAAGAATCAGGTTAAAATTCAGCTTAAAAATGGTAAAAATTACCTAAAAACTTGATTTCGCTCGTAAGGAACATCGAAGGTTTCGCTTATAAGTGTCAGATTTCGCTCGAAGATTCACTGGCCATTTGGAGCGAAATACCTAATTTCGCTCGTAGGGACATACTTTGCTGATTTCGCTCGTGTGATACAAGCTGATTTCGCTCGAAACCAGTCAAAATCTGATTTCGCCCGAAATGTATTGCTGATTTCGCTCAAAATCAGAATTTCTATGATTTCGCTCCAAGCATACTATACTTGATTTCGCTCGAAATTGCTAATTTCGCTCGAAATCACTGTTTTTCAACATTTCGAAAATTTTTCTAAGTGTTTGCTGATTTTTCAGGTACATTCAAGATGGATGACATTTTCATGAACCCGTTTAGCGACATGTATGCTTTTGCTGGAAATTCGGGAGATGATACATCTTCAAGCAACAACAATGAGAACCCGCCAAATGCAAAGAAGAAGTTATCGGATGCTTTGGAAGTTGAAAGTGCTTTCGGAACTTACAACAAACCACCGAAGTTGATGGCTATCGAGGTGTATAGTGGGTGGGCAAAGAAATTCGAAGATTGGTTGATGGCTTTTGCATTTCCTAGCTGGAAGAGTCTAAAAAATGGATACGATGCTGGAAGCAAAAAGGGTGAAACTTTATCAACATCTGATGAGATAGAATCGTTTGTTGCTGAGCAGAAATGTGTTGCGTTGCTGTTTCAATCTGTTCGTGAAGATATAATCTCT
This sequence comes from Helianthus annuus, assembly GCF_002127325.2. Taxonomy (NCBI): domain Eukaryota; kingdom Viridiplantae; phylum Streptophyta; class Magnoliopsida; order Asterales; family Asteraceae; genus Helianthus; species Helianthus annuus. The sequence goes on from NC_035437.2 coordinate 48,917,624, forward strand.
CTGATCGTATACTCTAGTTCTAAAGATCTCTGGGAAAAGTTGAAAAACAAATGTTTAGGAAGTACAGAAATTGTGAAAAACAAAAAGAAACTACTTAAAAAGGAGTTTGATCTATTTGGGTGTTCAAAGAATGAGTCAGTCTGTAAAATGATTGAGAGGTTTGGGCATTTAAAGCTGGAACTAGCGAGACATGATATTACTTATCCTCAAGATGAGCTAGTTGACAAGCTGTTTGATTCATTGCCAGATGAAATGGATTGGCAGTACTATGCGTTGATGCTGAAGAATACGATCAAGCATGCAGATCTTACTGTGGATTTGTTGATTGAGAGACTTGAAAGTCATGAGCTGGAGCTAAAGAAGACATACAAAGTCAATCACTCATCGTACCAGCAGAACTTGGATTTGTATTATCCAAAGAGCATGATGCCGAAGAACAATTCTCCCAAGACTGCGTTTTCTGCTGAGAATGTCTCCACAATGAATAAAGAAAGTCAAAGCAGTGGATATCACAGTGGTTATCATAGTGGGTCTTCATCAAATTCAAACCAGGCTGATGCAAAGAATTTGTTTCACTGCAACATCGCTGTAGACATGAAAAACGCTCAGAATTTCAGCGAAGAGTCGGCAAAACAACAGATGGTTTTCCTAGCGTCGGTCTTGGAATCTTATGAAAGTCTTGTGGCCGGGAAGATTGGCAACACCAACCTAACAAAAGAGGACTATGATCAAATAGATCCTGAAGAAATGGAAATAATCGACATAAGGTGGTGCATGGCCAGTGCTGTTCGTCGAGCACAGTGTTTCATGGAGATAACCGGCAGGAAGTCAATTGGTGGACCTTCTACCAAGTTGGGCTTTGATAAGTCTAAGGTGACGTGCTTCAAGTGTAAGCAGAAAGGTCACTTCAAGCGTGAATGCAGAAACGCGTATGCTGATGAGTCTGAAAACCCGTTCCCAGCTGAGTATTCAAGGCGACCACGGGAAACTTCAAATGAAGCAGGTCCTAGCAATGCTGGTGAACATGAAGATGTCCAACAAGATGACGTTGCTCGTTGTAATCAGTCGGAAGAGAATGATAGTCAAGAAGCTGAGAACATGCCAGTATTTGATCATGGAGGTTCAGATTCTGAGGGGGAGCAGATTCAGGATTTAAGTCAAACAAACCAAATGAGTGAACAAGGTGCAAATCATAATGTTACTAATCTGGAAGGTGATGTGGATGTTCCAAGCGAAGTAATGCCGTGAACTCTTTCATATCATCCAGAGGAGTTGATCATAGGAGAATTGCAATCGGGCGTTCGCACGAGACGTCAAATTGACCAGGGCCTTACATGTTTTTATTCTACAAGTAGCACCTTTACAAACTGATTTTTCATTAAGTTGTTTTATCTCGCAGATCGAACCGAGAACTTACAAAGAGGCGCTTACCGAAGATTCTTGGGTCAATGCGATGCAAGAAGAGTTAAGTCAGTTTGAAAAGTTGGGTGTGTGGAAGCTAGTGGATTTGCCGGATGGTCACAGGAAAATCAATACGAAATGGGTATTTAAATGTAAGAGAGATGACAAAGGAGTTGTTGCACGGAACAAAGCTCGACTCGTTGTTCAGGGCTTTAGTCAACAGGAGGGAATTGATTTTACAGAAGTCTATGCTCCTATCGCACGACTAGAGGCTATCAGAATTTTCCTTGCATTTGCGTCTTGGAAGAACTTCAAAGTATATCAGTTAGATGTAAAATCGGCGTTTCTTTATGGGAAGGTTAAAGAGGAGGTTTATGTCGGTCAGCCGCCGGGTTTTACCGATCCGATCCACAAGAACAAGGTCTACTTATTGGACAAAGCGCTGTATGGTTTACACCAGTCCCCGAGAGCTTGGTACGAGACTTTGTCTCAACACCTACTAGCCAACAGCTTCATACGTGGAAAAGTGGATGCCACTCTCTTCACTAAAGAGGTCGACGGACATCTTCTGATAGTTCAGATTTATGTGGACGATATAATTTTTGGGTCGACAAATGAGAATCTGTGCAAAGATTTCGAACAGGTGATGAAGCAAAAATTCGAAATGTCATCAATGGGGGAGATGAAATTCTTTTTGGGTCTACAAGTTGAACAACTACCTGGGGGAATTTTCATTCACCAGACAAAGTACGTTCATGATATTCTAGAGAAATTTGGGATGTCAAGTTCTACTCCAGCTGCTACCCCTCTTGCAACAAATCATGGGATTCACCCAGACCTCACCGGAGACAGGGCTGATGAGACGTTTTATCGATCCATGATAGGTTCATTGATGTACTTAACTGCTTCACGTCCTGATATCATGTACCCAACGTGCCTCGCAGCAAGATATCAATCTAACCCGAGAGCTTCGCACATGATTATTGTGAAGAGGATATTACGCTACCTGAAGGGAACTCCTACATTGGGGTTGTGGTATCCTAGAACAGGCGACTTTACGCTCGAAGGGTATTCCGATTCAGATTTCGGATGCTGCAAAGTCAATTCAAAATCAACAACTGCAGGATGCCAGTTCTTTGGACCTAGATTGGTTACCTGGCAGTGTAAGAAACAAACGTCTATGGCGCTATCTACATGTGAAGCGGAGTACGTTTCTGCTAGCAGTTGCTGCTCTCAGATCCTGTGGATACAGCAACAGATGCGCGACTACGGTTTGCAGTTTCTTAACACAGCTCTTTTTGTTGATAATGAGGCCGCAATAAATATAACAAAGAATCCAGTACATCATGCTAAAACTAAACATATTGAAATTCGTCATCATTTTATTCGCGATTGTTTCGAGAAAAAGTTGATACGAATAGAGAAAATCCACACTGACGAACAGAAAGCTGATTTACATACCATAGCTTTTGATAAAACACGTTTTAAATATCTTTTAAAACTGAACGGTATGAAGCTTCTTTCGGTGTCGGATGGCATTATTGGCGTTGATGAGAGTACTGTTGCGGATGAAGATGAGAAACAATCTGCAATGGTTTGTCGATTTTTTACTTGTTTTGGTATTTAGGGGGAGTAGATATATTTTTCAGAAAAATACAAAAACAGTAAAAAATGCAAAAATACAAAAACATGATAAATTTTCAAAATTCAAAAAAAATAGAAAACTGAAAAAGAGCTTGTGTAAAAAGGGAAAATGATAGTACATCGGCTAGACAGTTACAGTATGCTAAAGAATTGTAAAGATTATATGAGTTAAACAGTCTCGCTGATGATGTGTCGATAGGTTTTGCACATTTAGTAGATTTATTCGGGATATAAACCTAAAATTTCAAACTTGCGTAATTCGTGGGGAACACTACTTGGATATATAGGTAACCCCTGAAATCTCGTTTGAAAGGTCCCTTATTCTGAGATACTAGGTCTTTATACTCAGTGATATCTGGGGTATTATTCCGGGACTTCTGCTGAATGGAAGTTCTGACCTAGTCCCCGAATAATACTTTCCGCATTGCTTGAAATATAGCACCACCCTCAGCATAAAAAACGATGAAACATTGCAAAATGCTAATCGTGTGCTGTTGTAACTAAAAGATCCTCTAAAGGGGACACCGAAAAGTCGAAGCCGTCATCTCTCTGCGTATATAGAAGTATCGACCTGAGCTCTCACGGCCCTCGCATTTAACCCCTTACAGATATCACCTGTGGTATACTCACCTGTAAGACTGAATATTTGGGATTCTGGATACGGGAGTATATTCAAGAGGTGGGACACATGAATGAGTTAAGTTAATAAGACATCTAAATCGTATCCTGAGTAAATTGAAATTTGTGTGAGAATTTAAATTGAAACAGTATATCGACAATCGAGGTGAATTGTTTAAGTCTGAGTATGAAGTGAAGCTTAACGGTATTTGTAATTTGTCTGATAAGCTGATATGATTCCCTGACATGCTCACCAAAAGTATGTTTGTAAATAGTTTAATTTCTTTATTTTCTGCAATTTAAGTTTCTGTATTTCATTTCTTAGTTTAGAACACTTTATTAAAATCCAAAAAGATTTTTCATTTCTGCTTTATTTTTGACAAACCAAAGTGGAGAGTTAATCATTGGATTCTTGAAGATTGAAGCAGATGCAGGAAAAGTTCTGAGCTGAAGAATGAGGAGAGCTTACTTTGATAGAGATTGAATTGCTGAAAATGTTAAAACAAGTTCATTAATTTGATGCTTGTTATTTTCAAGAAAATGTTTGAAAATGTTTAACAAAATCAGTCTGTATTGTCAAAAGATCAACCAAGGTCATTAAATTGGACTTGGTAGATTAATTGAGTAATCAGGGTCATTAACTTGGACCTGAATACTTGAGTGGATTTCTAGAACTGATAGACTGTGTGTTTTTGTGAAAAGATAAGTTTGTAATGTTTGATGTTTGAGACACAGGTTTTGGACTTCATCATTCCCACGGCATCTAAGTGTTAAAGATTGAACCAGATCATGACCTCAGATTCCAGCATACTGAGAGGGGGAGTCTGTGAAAGGAGGAGTCTGGATCAACAGTCAAAGGGGAAGTTTGAAGATAGAGCCAGGATAAGATCTGAACATGTGAAGATAGAGTTTTTATGATGAAAAGACAGAGTTGGAGAAAAGACCAAGACTGAAGACTCGGAGCCGAAGACTTTGTCAACATCCAAGGGGGAGTCTGTTGGTGCACTGAATGTTTGTTTACTACGTCTGTATCGAGTCTTAGGTCTAGATAGGTTATATTGGAGCACGGAAATCAAATTAGGGTTTTAGAAGTTAATTTCGCTCCAAATGACATGTGAGTCATTTGAAGCGAAATCAGATCATTGTTTAATTCCGCTCCTGAATGCTTGTAGGTTAATTTCGCTCCTAGGTGTAGTTATGGGGTTTCGCTCGATATCACACAAGGGGTTTCGCTCCTGTTGTCTGGAGCGAAATCAGCAACCCTATAAATACCTTGTTGTGTGATTTCATTTGTAGATCGGTTGGAGCGAAATCTAAGCTGAGGTGCTGCCGGATTTTTGTTAGAAAACATTATAAAAGCTTGGATTTCAGTAATATAAGAGGAAATTAAAAGGAAAAGCTGTTGTTACTTTGTTTACACTGATTCCGCCTTTGTGCACAAAGATGAAGTGCCTTAACTGACTATTTAGGGTCATACAACGATCCAACAGATCAATCACCATCTGATGACAGTAGTGATGATGAGGAAGAAAAACATATTAATATTGCAAAATCTCATCTCTCTCCTGAAAGTTTTCATTTTTATTTTGCAGATCGCTTGGAGAAGCTGAAGGAGAAACGAGCTGCAAAAGAGCAAAAGCAAATGAAATCTGATGGTGTTGTTCAAAAATAAGAGATTGTTCAAAATGATGAAGTTAAAAGTGTTGCTGATGAGATTGTTGAAACAAAAAGGAAACGTGAAAGTATGGATCAAGAAGAAGATTCTGATTTTAATAACAAAGTTCAATTTGCTAAAGAAGTGTTTCAAACAATCAAAAGAGTAGTTGAAGAAAATGAAAAAGTTGTAGAAGTGGAGAAAATTATCGAAGTTGAAAAGATTGTGGAAGTTATCAAACTGTGTTAAAAGTGTTTAGAACCATGCAAAGACTGTGCAGCTAAAGATGAAAAGCTGGCAGAGTATGAAAAAATGAAGGAACAATTGCTGTTCAATCTCAATTATGTGAAGGAATCTTATGATGTTTTGAATAGAACAATAACTGGTCTTCAAAAGACTAACTCTGAGAGAGAAAATGCATTGACAATGATGAATGCAACAATGATGTCGAAGCAGAAAGCTATAAACTTCTACATCGAAGAAAGTGCTAAATGGAAGCAAGAGTTGGAAAAAGAAAAAATTGAGAATGAGAGAATCAGACGATTATTACTGAGTTATACTAGTTCTGATTATCTTATTGATCGAATTTATCCGACTGTTGCAGGTATGGAAGCTTTTCAAGATGACAAGCCTAAGAAGAAGGATATTGGTAAGAAACCAACTGTTAGCTATAACAAGTGTCCACCTCCAATCTGGGAAGGTTATTCTCCCAGAAAACCAAATGAGGAGCAAGTTGAAAAAGCAGTCAATATAAAGTTAAAAACCGACACAACTGATGAATTACCAGAAAACATTGACGTCACTTTCACATCGTCTAACACTGATCATGAGTCTGAGTTAATCAAAAAGGTGGTCGATCAGGTGTTGGTTACTGATGAGGAGTCTGAGTCAAAGTCTAAGTCTGGAGGGTCAAGTTCGTCAGTCAACAGTTCAAAACCGATGGTTAAACGGGTTTATAGTAAAGAGTTTTTGTTATCAAAATCGAATTTGGATGATGAAACATTTGAAGTTGCTTATACTTTAAATGATTCTGACAAATTATATTCTGACAAAGAGTTTCCAATAAGGAGTGTTAGATTTGAAATGATCAAAAAGGTTTCAAAATGACAGAAATTAATATTTCTGAAATAAAAGATTTAAATCTTATTGGAAAACCTAAGAAATACACTTCAAGAGTTCAACAGCGATTAAACAAGAAAAAGGGTTACAATTCTGGTTCTGGTTTTCAAAAGAAACCAAACCATAATGGTAGCTACAAAAAGATAGGATTGGGTTTTACACCACCTGAAAATTATAAAAATGATAAAATTTCTAAAACAAACACAAAATTTGTTTCAGGAGGAAGTGTTGAGGAAGAACAGAAGAAACCGTTCTGGAGGCAATCAAACCAGGAGTTTCTTGTTGAGATGAAAAGGAAAGGAACTGGAGTGTTTCATCCAAAAGAGACTCGAACCTGTTTCAAATGCAATGAAGTTGGTCATATTGCATCATATTGTTTTCAAACGACAAAGCCAAAACAGGGAGTATCTGAAAAACTTAAAGAAAAAGTTGTCGATGTTGAACCACCAACTGAACAGTTCAAAATTTTTGAAAATTCTACTCATGAAGTTGGTGAATGTTCAAAGAAAATTTTTTTACAAAAAGAAAGCCAAAGACAACCAAATGTGGGTTGTTAAAAAGGGTGATGAGAAGGTCGGCGATGAACCTGATTCCACAAAATCAGAGGAGCCACAGGTTGAAGAAAGAGAAGAAAAATCTGTGTCTTCAGAAGATGATGTTGAAATTCCATCTTTGAAGTTTGAAAATATTAAGAAAAAAGTTGGTAAGGTGGAAATCTCAAATCAATTCTATTCTGATCAGAAGGAATTTGATATTGAGAAAGTATTCAATGGGAATGTTAAGAAGATTTTTGGGAAAATGATTGATGGGAAAGTAAAAGGGGTTAAAGATTTCTATGCAACAAAGAAAGCAACCTATAACCCAACTGAACAAGAGCTGAAAACACCCAAGGTTGGTAAAACTTGGGTGGAAATTCTTTTCCCTTGAAAAAATCAGGACTATGCCGGAGATCCCAAGTTTGTAATCGCGGATCAGGAATCAGCATCATTCTTGTTATGATATTTCTGTGAAAGATTTTAAAATTGATGAAATTTTACAGGAGATGGACTATGCCGGAGCTTCCAGGTTGGTAAGTGCAAAGCAGGAATCGGCATCTTGATTGGTAAAATGGTTTGTGTAGATGTTTTATTCCTACATGAAGTTAGATGTTTTGGATATTCTTACAAGTGGTAAGAGATTGGATCTTACAAGTGATTCGTTAAGTTCATTAGTTTGAACTTGATGTAATCCTCATATATGTGGTTGAATGAACAAGATGATGAACCAGTCCCTACAAGTGGTAAAAACAAAATTATTTTCTGGAAAAATCATTTTGATTAAAACAAACTTAAGTGTTTTGAAATCTTAATGAGAAAATGATTTGTTGAAAGGGGGAGTTCTGATTGTTTATGCCAAGAGGATGGCGAATTGATGTGATTTGATATCAGTGGTCAACTTTCCTGTATAGTTTGTTTTTCAAAATTCTTTTAAGTGGGTCAAGAGCTTTGTTTGTTTTCAAATTTGTTTAAAATGTGTTTGCATTTTAGGGGGAGTAGAAAATTCAAACATTAGAAAATTTAAAAAAGTAAAAAAACATGATAAAATTCAAAAATCGAGTTTTGTTAAGAAAAAGAGGAAATGATAGTACATCAGTGGACTATCACAACATGCTAAAGAAATGGAAAGATAAAAATGTGATAAACAATCTCACTGATGATGTGTCAGTAGGTTTTTGCACATTTAGTAGATTGTGACGAGATATAAACCTAAAAATTCAAACATGCTTATGCTGTGGGGAACAATTTCTTGGATATATAGGTAACCCCTGAAATCTTGTTTGAAAGGTCCCTCTTTCTGAGACATTAGGTCTTTATACTCATTGATATCTGGGGTATTATTCCGGGACTTCTGCTGAACGGAAATTCTGACCTAGTCCCCGTATAATACTTTCTACAAATGCTTTGAAATATAAGCTCGCCCTCAGCAAAATGATGAAACAATAAAATTGATAATCATTGCTGTTGAAGAAAAGATCCTCTAAAGGGGACACACCAAAAGTCGAAGCCGTCATCTCTTTGCGTATACGGAAGTATCGACCTGAGCTCTCACAGCCCTCGCAATATAACCCCTTTACAGATATCTTCTGTGGTATACTCACCTGTAAGACTGAATATTGGGATCTGGATGCGAGAGTATATTCAAGTAGTAGGACACGCAAATAAGTTTAAGTGTTTAAGACATTAATTTCGTATCTCGGAACAATTGAACTTTGTGTGAAAATTTAAGTGGACCTATATACTGACAATCTAAGTAAATTGTTTAGAACTTAAAATGAAATGAAGCTTAACGGTGTTGGTGATTTGTCTAAAAAAAACTGATATGATCCTCTTGCACAAACTCACAAAAATATTGTCTGTAGATATTTCTTTATTACATTTCATATGAAAAATTCAAAAAGATTTTTAGTGTGTTTTAGCATAAACTTTTGGAAAAAAAACAAAAAGAGTTTTGACAACTAATGTTGAAAAGCTGATTTTCAAAGTTCCAAGTGCTAAACATGATGACCATTTTGTGAGGGAGAGTCTGTGTTCTTAAACAAATTTCTTGTGATCAAATCTTCAAGTGGTTCATCATGATTATAGTTAAATTTGAGAGGGATTCTGAATACTTAAATTTCAAATGTTTAAATTTGAGAATTTTACTTTGAGGTAGAGATTATGCAGGCATAAAGCTTAGCCAGGTTGATCGATCCTGAGAAGCTTGTGTTTACAGAGCCAGGTCACGATATCTGAGGATTCTGTGGATAGAGCATGAGCCAGATTTCGATTCTGTGGACAAAGTTTGAGCCAGGCGACGATCCTGAACCTATGAAAGTCAGATTACAATCCTGAAACAGATGATGCTGATGAACTTAAGGAATGCCAGCACATTGTTAGGGGGAGTCTGTTGATACTGATTGAAAGAGTGAAGCCTAGAGACTGATAAAGACTGAAGTTGCAAAGACTCGACATGTGAGACTCGTCAACATCTGAGGGGGAGTCTGTTAGTGCATGGATCTGTCGACTTCGTCTTGTATCGAGTCTTAGACTAGATAGATTAGATCAGGGCACGTAGATCGAGAAAATAGGAAGATTTAGTGAAATTTAATGTAATTCCGCTTGAAAGTGGGTTGTGTACACTACAAAAAAAAAGGCCATCTAGTGACATGCAAAAAGTGCCACAGAAAAACAAGAAAGTGCCACTAAAGAACCTTGTAAGAATGGGCGGCACACAAAAAAAGTGCCACTTGAAGCGCTGACCCTAAAGCCTTTTAGTGGCACTTTTTCAATGTGCCGCACAAAGTTTTTTAGGCTTTTAGTGGCACTTTTTTATCTGCCAGTACAAACCTTTGAGCTTTTAGTGGCACATATTTTTTGCCACAAAAATCACATCAAATTAAAGGCCATTGACATTTGTCATATTAATTTTAATTAATTACAATTATCATTTATTTACATTAAAAAATAAAAACAAAATTGTAAAATGTAGAAATCATAAAATAATCACTTCAATTAAAAGTTCAATCAATCTTCCATAGATTCCAAATATCTAATAAGTGTCGATCTAAGTCTAATGATTAAACATATAATCCAAATAAACTAATAAGTGTATGAATAAAAACTCAAAACTTCATTGTGTTCATGAATCTCTTTCACAATCTTCATGCGAGTTAAATAATCATCGTGTTACCGCCTTCTTAGTAGTAATATTCCACTTCATAGTTCCCAGCACTTGCTACTTATTGTCGCTACATCAGCCAACTGGCTATACTCAACCTGAAATTTCACAATTCATGTTAAATTGATTAGATCTGATAACTATAGCCATCAAAGATGTAAGAGCAATTAATAAAAGGCAAACTTACTTCTTTTGACATCACTTTAAGCTCTTCAGCCAAAAGATTGGGTGGTTTTTTCAATACCCCTGGTTGTCGGAATTGCCATCACCTAACAACAAGAGAGTTCATGATGAGAATGTTTACCCTTCAGTTTATAAGAGTCGAATTGAGTTATCTTCTATCTTAGACAGGTTAATTGATGAACTAAAACATTGCTAAAATGTGGTGAATGGGTCAATAGGGTCAAAAGATGCCCAAAGTATATTCTTTAAGCATGCAATCTCTATTTTTTGTACTGATGTAGTTTTTTAATCAATTAAAACCCGCTAACTAGAAGTTACACCTCTAGATGGAGTAATAGAACACACGCATACCTGTAATTGTAAACATGGTAGGCTCTTAATATCTTGTTTGGTAAAAAAGCCACCTAGAGAAAATGCATAAGTGAATAAAGTTAATACAAACAAATAGATCAAAAGATATCTTTTACATATGAGATAATATGCATAATGTTATTTTTGGCCTAACCAGTATTAAGATGTGTTAAAAAGATATCTATTCCTACAATGAACAAATTCACCTTCACCAAATTCACTTGCTTTTGCTCCCAATTTACATTCTATTATTAACATCCAGAATGTTACAGTTAATCGAAAAAACAAAGCAAACAACTCCCACTTCACTACTCACTAGCCATAACCACGTAAGGCCATGTAGAAAATACTAAAGAAACTTAGCATGAAATAAGGAATTTTACAACATGTCTATTACCGTCGCAAGTGTAGGTACAGCTGGCACTGATCCTACTGGGATTTGATACCCTTGAGGCATTGATTGACGAGGACTTCTAGGCTGCGACTGATTTCCCGTCTCATTTCCAAGAGCAACTTGCATGGGCATACTGAACTGTAAACAAGTAGACAATCAAAATATATCAAATAATAATCTAAATTATATGTGCACAAATCATCATGAAAGAAAAAACACAAGTCACCTGCATGTGTGGTTGCATTGTGCTGGTACTAGCGATGAGGCCCTGCCCAAAAAAATTAAGAACTGCCCCAATCACATTGAATGCAAAAAAAAAAAAAAAAAAAAAAAAAAAACCATTTTAAAATATAATCACCACAAAGCACACTAAACTGCTTTATAGAAAACAATTTTGCAGAATATAGAACCTGATTTACATCTGGACTGTCGCCTTCATCTTGCTCTCCTACGCCGAATGTCCCAAGAACTACACTATGTGAGACATGCCCGACGCGAGGACGTGTACCGGTCACATTATCATCTTGTCCTGGGACCAAAATCATAATTTAACTTTCTTGTGCATACGTCATTACATGTGTGCGTGTATATATAAAATAAGGGTATCGCCAAAATTCACCTGCGTTGCTTTCCTTGCAGCTGTCTCCACATTGGGAGAGCCTGATGAGGGTTGAAATTCAGATGGTTGTCTATTCACTAGATGCAGTGTATGTCCACTTTCAACATCTATAAATCGCCAAGGCTGAAACCATAGTACAAACATATATAGAGAGTATAATGTACAAAACTGCTTAACCTACATTAACCTACGTGACCAAAAACATAACGTGTGTGATTATTATTTTTTGTACATTATAACGTGCGTGATTAACACCTCCATGCGTGATTAACACCAAATAACTGCTCCCATGCGTGATTAACTGATCCATGCGTGATTATGGCCCTGATCTGATGGTTCTGCTTGTCGCGTACGTGAAGTATGATAAGGCTTTTTGTATGTTAACCTTCCTCTATATACCTCTCTATATATATATATATATATATATACACACACACATTCTACACTTGACAACCTAATACTATGTGACATGATTATAGGATACGGTATTCTGAAAGACGGTCTTCATCTTTAAACACCTTGCCTCTAAAAATCAGCCGCTGCTGATCAACTGGAAGGCCGACTTCACTAGCTATAGTCTCCTTGAATGTTGAAACTAACATCTGTTTTTTATTTACAAAAGAAAAAAAAGAGGATAAGCGGGGACTGAAGAAGAGTGACATGTGTGCCTTAATATTAACCTCCACCGTTGATCCAGAAGCCGCTTCATCTGAATGTTTATCTGCAACACCTTTTGATTTCAAAGCATCTAGAGCAACTTCAGCTATACTTTCACCTTCATCCGGACGTTTATCTGCAACACCTTCTGATTTCAGACTTTCAATTGCAACTTCAGCTATTCTGTCACCTTTATCTGAATGTTCATCCGCAACACGAGCAACTGCAGCTATAGTTTCATCTTTATCTGGCTGTTTCTCTACACCACCTTTCGGTTTCAAACTTTCAAGTGCAACTTCAGCTATTATGTCACCTTTATCTGAATGTTTATTTGCAGCATCAGAATGTTGATTTGCCACACCAGCTGATTCCGATTCCACACTTTTAACAGAAACATTATCTGTACTCACACCTTATCAGAACGATGATCTGCCATGAGCTTGGTTTAAAAAAATCGGGAAGCACACAAAAGGGACGAGGTCTAAACCGAGGCGCAAAGCGCAAAAGCGATGAGCTTTTCGTACGCAAGGCGCAAAGATGGTAAGTTAAATAAGCTACATTTGTCACTCTTTTATACTTGTCTATACAGTAACATGAACATCAGACTAACAAGATTCCTTTTAATGTCATTTATAGCATGCTAAGCAAGTAAAAACTAGTATTTCATAGCAATAAAGGTCAGTGAAGGAAGATGATCAGCCATTCCAGCATTACTAAATTTTAAATAACCAAGAAAATTAGGCAAAAAGTCAATGCTTTCAAAATAACAAATTCCTAATCCAAAAGCACTTTGCTTACATCATGTGAAAAGTCCACGAATTACAGGGCAACCTATTGTTCTTTGAGTCATTTACATGGTAGGATCTGTTTTGAACCGAAATTGATCACCATAATGACTTAGAATTCTACTCGTCTATATTTAAAAGTCCAAGAATTAAAATATAAAGTTTCAGATGGAATGGTTAGATTAACCCTAATCAAAGTTTCAAACTAATGGTCTCTACCACAAGATATAGTCCACACCAGAAAAGAATCATTAAGGGGGCACTGAGCAACAAATTGACATCACATATAATTAATGAACATGAAGCAGGAACACAAACCATAAGAATAGGAACTATAAGGCTATACGGTGTGGGATAAAGCCCCTGGTGGCTTTATCACGCCACGTAAGTGGGGGGGCTTTATCATCAACTTGCACGGTGTGGAATAAAGCCCCCGTTAACTATATAATAAAAGAAATAAAAAAACAAACCTGATTGGTTGGTCCCCACCTCCTCCCCCTTTAATGCTCGCCATCAACAAGGCTGAGCAACCATAGCTCCCTCATCTTGGCAGAGCATGGAAGGTGTTGGGGCGCCACCCAGCTGGGGTGGCTGGGGCAACGGGGGCGTTGCCCCACACCGGGTGGTCTAACAATCAAACGAGCCAAAAGATATGAGAAATAACACATCAATTTGTTTTCTAAAAGGTAATGGACATACCAATTTGATGCTTAAGTATAACTACTATAATAATTAAACATGAAGCACATATCATGAGAGTCTTCGGCTATAACAATTGAAAAAACTAAAAAGGTTATATTAATAAACCTGATACATACTACATCATTTATTTCCTAAAGACTAATGGACACACCAACTTAATGCTTAATTTCAACATACATAATGAATAAACATGAAACAGGAAGCAAACAATCCAAGAAGCGAAAAGGGGTAAAAATAACACATCAATTTGTTTTCCAAAAGGTAAACATATTGATTTGCAGTTTAATTTCAACCAATAACATAATTTGACATAAAGCAAGAAGCTCAAATCATGAAACTCAACTGCTGAAACAATCGAAGAAGATGAAAGACGTTGAAATTATCAAACAAATTACATAATACATCATTTTATACATCATTTACTTTCTAAAAAGTAATACATACATCGATTTGGTGATTCAACACTTAATCTCAACGACTTTATTAATAAACATGAAACCAGAAGCAAATATCATAATAACCGAAGGCTATAACAAACAAAGGAGGCTAAAGAGGTTAATATTGGCACACAAAATACATAATACATCACTTATTTTCTAAAAAGTGAAAGATATACCGATCCAATGCTTAATTTCATCAACCGTAATGAATAAACATGAAGCAGAAAACAAACATTATAAGATCGACATCTATAACAATCAAAGGATCTTAAAGAGGTCAAAATTAAACACCTAAATAATGTTCAATACAAGATGTATGGAAGATACATAATAGCAAACCAACGCTTAATTAAAATTATTGATAGTAAGAACATAATAGCAATCGCAAGAACTGAAGTTTGAAACCATACCAGGTGAATTGGATCAAACGACAATATATGTGATCCCCCTATCTCCCACGGGTTTTAGGGTTTTCACTTTTAGGTGGACTATGAATCTGATGATGATGTATTCAGAAGGGATTTTAGTATGAACGGGAGATTTTGGGAAGTTTTTTCTCACTTAAATTTTGGTTTTAGAGGGAAATCAAATGGTATATACGATAGCAACACCCCAAGTATATCTAATCTCCATTACCAATTACTTTAATTTTTCTTATTCTGGTTTTCCTTTTTCAATTCCTTTTTTTTTTGGGTAACAAATATGGCTAAATTAAAGTGGCATTTTATTGGGCTATTTTGAATAAAACCAAAGAAAAAAATATGACGTTTATGGTAAAGTTTTATTTTCCTTAGGACCAAACATATTTAAGATATTAAATTAAAAAAATATGTTTTTATTAAACCTAAGAATATATCGTTTTGATATCTAGAAAGCATTTTTTATCCCCTAATTTTAATCATTTTACAAAAAAAAATTATTTGGTAAATATTAATTTTATAAATACCGCATTTTGCAAATGGGGAAAGTGAATATGAGGCTGTTACACATGTAAGCTTATATGCGAAATCTATCAAAACTACGTAGTTTTGATTAAAAGCCAACTAAAACCAATTAAATCTCGTATTTTATTTGCATCCGTTTTCAACTCTCCAATAATTTCTCCAGTTGGTTTTGCCAATTCTCCTATCAACTGATCTGAAACTTAGCCTACGAAATGATCAACAACAAAGCTTTTTCATTTTATTTGGTCTACAAATCTTAGTTATTCTATTCTTTTTCCCTCTTCCCTTGATCGTGAGTGACAGCCTCCAACAACCCTTTAGCCTACGAAATTAACAAGAGCAACAAATTTTTTTCAATTTTAAATTTATTAAACTGAAAATCTTCCAATCAAATTTTACCAAAAATATGATATGTCTGGACATGCCTTGTCAAAATTCAGTAATTCACCATTTCGATGGAAAAATTGAATATAGATGTATGGAATAAGAAGATTTTTGGTTTGTTGTTCATTCCTTTATTAGCCGAATAAAGAGATTTAATTGGTTTCTTAATGTTGTTCTTTCCTTAGGCAATAAATTATAGATTTAATTGATGGAGAATTAAAAAGTTGACCGGAGAATTTAATGAAAAATTGGAAAAAGATGAAATTAAGTGACATAAATAAGGAGATTTAATTGGTTTTAGTTGGTTTTTAATCAAAACTACGTAGTTTTGATAGGTTTCGCATATAAGCTTATATGTGTAACAGCCTCATATTCACTTTCCCCTTTGCAAATATGGTATTTGGTAAGCTTTAAAGTTTGTATAAAGTATTTGTGGCATAAATTATAGTATGGGAGGAAAATTTGAGGAAGAGTTTTTGTGGCATAAGTTTGATTATACATATAATTTGATGTGAAGATATAATGCAAAAGTTTTTAGTAGCATACCTAAAGTACCACTAAAAGCTTAAATTAGTGGCATAAAAGCTAAATGTCACTAAAAGTACGTGCTAAGCAATTATGGCATACATAAAGTGTCATTAAAAACTTAATTAGTGGCACAAAACCTAAATGCCGTTAAAAGGGTGTGCCACTGAATGGCATTTTTTTTGTAGTGGTACTTTCAAGCGGAATCAGAAGATTGTGATTTCGCTTGAGTGAGTTTTATAGAGATTTCGGTTGAACAGATTCCGCTTGAGCATGTTTAAGCGGAATCAGAACATTATATATAGGAGATGTGAGGTTGGAGCGAAATCAGTTGTGAACTTTCCGGATTTTCATACCGAAATGCTGCCGGTGTGATTTCTGATTGTAATTACTGTTATATCAATCAAATCAGTGATTTAAGTGAAGAACAAGCTGTATCCAAGTCAGTTTCTTGTTTTCCGCACCTGAAACTGATCAAAACTTCTCTGATTGACTCATTCGGGTCTGAAAACAATCTTGCAGGATTTGTCGCAAGTTAGTATGTTTGGGACCCCAAATTCGGTCCAAATAATAGAATATCCCATTCGATTTACTGTTCGCCGTTATGGTAAATCGTTTCCGGCTTCAAAGTGCGTTCGGTAAAACAAGCATGCTGAGCATCACAGAGGAGGGTTTCGAGATGATGCAGGGCGGGAACATTACGAACACTATGCATATAGCTTCGTCTACTGAGGGCGTCGGCAACAACGTTTGCTTTGCCTGGATGGTAACGAATCTCACAGTCGTAATCGTTGAGAAGTTCTACCCATCGGCGTTGACGCATATTTAGTTCTTTTTGGCTGAAAATGTGTTGTAGGCTCCTATGGTCGGTGAAGACTGTACACTTGGTACCATAAAGGTAGTGTCGCCAAATCTTCTACGCAAAAATAACTACGCCTAGCTCGAGGTCGTGGGTTGTATAGTTCTTCTCGTGGATCTTGAGCTGACGAGAGGCGTAAGCGATAACCTTGCCTCGTTGCATGAGAACACAACCAAGACCAAGGTTCGAGGCATCACAATAGACAATGAAGTCATCGTTTCCGTCGGGTAAAGCGAGAACGGGAGCATTGCAGAGCATATGCTTGAGGGTTTGAAAGGCAGTCTCTTGTTCGGTTCCCCAAACAAAAGGCTTGTCTTTATGCGTTAAGGAAGTAAGCGGGACAGCGATTTTCGAGAAGTCAACAATGAATCGACGGTAATAGCCCGCCAATCCAAGGAACGAACGTACATCGGATGGTGATTTTGGAGTAACCCAACTATTAACAGCTTCGATCTTCGCAGGGTCGACGTGAATACCTTGACTATTGACGATGTGACCGAGGAATTGAACCTCCTCCAGCCAAAATTCACACTTGGAGAACTTGGCATAGAGTCGATTCCCCTGGAGTAACTCGAGAACCAAACGTAGATGTTACGCGTGTTTGGTTTTCGACTTCGAATAGATAAGGATATCGTCGATGAATACGATGACGAAACGGTCAAGAAATGGTTTGCACACACGGTTCATCAAATCCATGAAAACCGCAGGTGCATTGGTTAAACCAAAGGGCATTACGACGAATTTATAATGACCATAGCGGGTTCGAAAAGCGGTCTTCGGAATGTCTTCCTCCTGAATGCGTAACTGGTGATAACCTGAGCGTAAATCGATCTTCGAGAAACATGTAGCACCTTGCAACTGATCAAAGAAATCATCAATTCGGGGCAAGGGATAACGATTCTTGATTGTCAGCTTATTCAACTCCCTATAGTCGATGCACATCCGGAACGACCCATCCTTCTTTTTAACGAAAAGGACTGGTGCGCCGCAAGGAGAGGTGCTAGGGCGAATGAAGCCTTTGTCAACTAATTCCTGGAGTTGACTCGAGAGTTCACGCATTTCGGACGGAGCGAGGCGATAAGGAGATTTAGAAACAGGGTTGGCTCCAGGAATGAGGTCAATACGAAAATCAATATCACGACTCGGGGGTAAATCAGGTAGATCATCAGGAAACACAAGAGGAAAATCACGAACTACAGGCACCTTATCGATTGCCTTAACTTCCTTTTTCTCCTCTACTACCACGTGAGCCAAGAAAGCTTGGTATTCCTTGCGGAGATACTTGCTAGCTTGGACACACGACATGAGTTGGAGTTTCTTCGACGCGACTTCACCGTAGACACAGTAGATCACCATTAGCGAGCGAGAAGCGAATCATCTTATCGAAACAAACAACTTCAGCACAATTCTCACGAAGAAAATCCAAGCCTACTATGATGTCAAAACTACCGAGCTGCATCGGGATAAGGTCGATAGGAAAGATGTGATTGTTGAGTTCGAGAGTAAAATCACGAAGAACAGAATTGACGGCGACGGTTCTTCCGGTGGCAACTTCAACATCGAATGACGAGGGGAGATGGGCGCGCTTACAATTAAGGAGCTTTTCGAATTCTAACGACACAAAACAGTTATCGGCTCCGGTATCAAATAAACACGAAGCATATATACCATTCACAAGGAACGTACCATTGACCACGTTGTTATCGGCTTGAACTTGACGGACGTTGATGTTGAAAGTACGTTCGCGTGTTGCTGGATGCTGCTGCTGCTGCTGTTGCTGGGGCTGCTGCTGTTGTGGCTCTTGCTTCACCACTCGATTCTGGCACATGTTTGCGAAGTGGTTTGGATCACCACACGCAAAGTAAGCTCTAGCGTGGATCGCGGGTGCAGGAGCCGCTTGTTGGCCTTGAGGAGCGGGAAGTAGAGCTTGCTGAGCAGGAGCTTGACCTTGAGCTGGAGCTGGAGCTTGACGTGGACCTGTACGGCAGTTGGCGGTGAAATGGCCGTACATGTTGCAATGCACACAGTATCTGCACGCGATTCCCACTGGGTGGTGATAAGTACAAGTAGGGCAAGCCGGATGAGGACCAGTGTATGCACGCTTGGCCAGCGGTGCAAGGGTAATCGGCGCCGCTACTTGGCACTGTTGGGGCTGTTGTTGGGTAAGAACGGCTTGAAGCGGAGCGGCAGCAGTGACATCGCAATTTTTGCTACTGTTGTTGTTGTTCTTCCTCTTGCGACGGGAGGACATTGAAGACTGCGGAGCAGCGGCAGTTTCAGTGGTTGCAGCAGTGGTAACTTGATGGAGACTCTTGGAGGCTTTTTCCCAATACCCAGCCTTGACTAGCTTGTCGTTTATCTCAGCAGCGAGTAAGAAAGTTTCCTCAATTGATGACATCTTTGTAGCCTGAACGAAATCAGCCACACAATTCGGAAGAGCACGGATATACTTCTTGATGGTGATTTCGGGCGTAGAAACTTGACCTGGACAGATTATACTCAACTGCTTAAAGCGAGCAGTCAAACCAGCATTGTCACCATCCTTCTGCTTGAGATGCTAGAACTCGTCCTCCAACTTTTGGAGCTCGTGGGGAGGGTAGAACTCTTTCATTATCAAGTCCTTCAACTCATCCCACGTCAACCCATAAGCTGCATCATTCCCTCGTTTGTTTCTCTCGGTCGTCCACCAATCTAGAGCACGGGATTGGAAGACGCCGGTGGTGTTAACAGTTCGGAGATTATCAGGACAGTTGCTCTGACGCAGGGTGACTTCGGTAGAATCAAACCATTGAAACATGGCCGTAGGACCATCCTCTCCGGTAAATTCTTTTGGGCTGCAGGCTTTGAACTGCTTGAAGCTAAAAGTAGCTTTGGGCGAATCCGTCCGGGACTCTTCAGACGACTTGCTAGTGTTTTCATTCAACTCACAAACAATATGCGGAATAACTTTCGCTATCTGCTTAGCGACCAAAGAGGCGATACGCTTATCCTCATGATTGCGACGAGCAGAGCGTGAGTGAAATGATCCAAATGACGACATTGTCTGCAATAGACATCATCATAGGATTCAAAATGTTATATAATCGAATCTCACCTCACACGTACTACTACTAAAGCTCAGGAACACATCAACCATACAAATACATCATCACATAGGCACGTAACCACAGAAGCACGTAAGCACGTAAGGCACAGAAGCACGTAAAGCAGTTAGAATACAGAAACCATAGTATATTTTGCACATATTCACCTATCATTCCAGGTTCGCGCGTTCGAGAATAGCGATTGCGATTAGCGAGTACACATCGAGTATCATAGCATAAGCGAGTAACATAGCATGCGATTATCCACAAGTAGTAGTGATTTGTTAGCGATTGGAGATAGAGGTGCAGTGCAAGTTGTGTGTGTCGATCAAAGCGGTCAGCCAAAAGCGTATAAATCACCAAAATCAAAACATGTAAACAGGTAAAACACATAAAATTCCGCATAAAACGTCAAATATCAGAGTCAGCAGTTGCGGGCTCAGAATCGAAACACATAAAATCAGCGATTGCGAGCTTGAAATTGAAGGTAGATTGTCTAAGGCTTGATAGACGTTGACTACCCAAAGTGATTCGACTATTCTCAATGACTACAAGTATACGTTTTGGCCTAATAGACTATGCTCTATCACCGACAGACGGTGAATGGCATGCATCCTTTCGGTTATTTACGCAACTTGAGTCACTGGAATCCATCGAGACTTTGGTGAGAGCTTTGTAAAATAAAAAACAAATAGCGGAACGTGTCATCAAGGTTCGGGTTTCACCCCTAACTTAGCGACCACATTCCTGTTTTTGCGATAGAATTACGATATTGAGAGAGGCTTTGCGTTGAAGTACGCAAATTCTCGTGTTTATAGTAAAAATGCGGGTCGAACAAGCGATTAAATTGAGAGTTTGCGGTTTTCACACCTAATCTCGATCCAATCACTGGTTCATTTTTGAAAATAGTGCAGTGCGACTGCCTTAGGAAAGGCAATGTGATAGTATAACGTGATTGCGAGTCAATCGATAAATAGCAATAAGCTTGTACGTAACCCCTAACGGGTTCGCACAAGGCGGTCTGTTAGTACTTAGACTATAGACTAGGTCGTTTCTAAGACATCGACCCGGACTAGGTCGAGTCTTGCCTAATTCCCTATAGTTATGGCTCCGATACCAATCTGTCACACCCCAACCGATGACGGAAACATCGCGGCATGACACTGAGCGAAACAGATTGTCAAGAGAAATTCCATAACACCTAAATTACCAGATAGTTAATATTATGTCCCATACCATAACCTACCAAGCAATTAAATTATTACAGACATAGATATCCACAAAACAAAACATGTTCTGACAACTCAGAAACAAACAAAAACAATTTATTTATTTGAATCTGAGTTGTCGGAACATGTTTTGTTTTGAGGATATCTATGTCTGTAATAATTTAATTGCTTGGTAGGTTATGGTATGGGACAAAATATTAACTATCTGGTAATTTTGTTGTTAAGGAATTTCTCTTGACAATCTGTTTCGCTCAGTGCCATGCCCCGATGTTTCCGTCATCGGTTGGGGTGTGACAAAACACCTGTCACATACGTTAAAATATAGGTCAATACACATAGTGTAAAGGTGGGCATACAAGTTTAATAGTATAATAGATAGCGAAAATCGGTTTACGCGTAACTAGCATGTAACATGTTGAAAAGCAAAGCTAGCACGTTATCGACAAAGAAATATGCACAGACATGACTGCGAGTTGTAGAATGCGCAACACATATCACCACTGTGACACGTGAAGTAAAACCCTTAACAACCCCTGTCTACGACAGGTGCTGAGTCCAAACTATAGTATTATCGTTGCTAAGGTGTCAGGCAACAATCACTGTGTAAATATAACATGCAAGCATTCTGTTGGTGCATACATCTGTCGACTTCGTCTTGTATCGAGTCTTAGTCTTAGAATGTTAGTTCAGGGCACGTTGTACGGAAAAATAGGAGAATGTATGTGTATTTGAAGCTGATTTCGCTCCTAGGTGCATAGCTTGTGATTTCGCTCCTAGGTGTCTTGTGCCATTTCAGGCGAAATCAGCTTATAGCTGATTTCGCTCCAAATGATTCCATGTCACTTTGAGGCGAAACCCCAACCCCTATAAAAACTGTCTGAGAGAAATCAGTAGTAGAAGTCTTGTTTCCGGTACCGAACTGCTGCCCAAGTGCCGTTTGACCTGTAATCAGTGTGAAATCAATATACAAAGGCAAGATTTAGTAGAACAAGCTGTTTTTCGTGTCCGTTTCTTGTTATTCCGCACCTGAAACGGATTAGAACACCTCCGATTGACTCGTTCGGGTCAGCACGCGATCCTACAAGTGGTATCAGAGCTCAGGACGAGGAGTTCTTGCCATTACAGCTTCATTCTCTTTATTCTACACCTTCTTTTATCTATTCAGGAAGATTTCATGGTCAGAATCAGACAAAAATTTCATAGATCATAGAAAATTGGACATTAACAAATCCCTGAAAGTTTGACACCTAAATTCACAGTAAAAATGGACTAAAATTGACCCCGAATTGATTTCGCTCGAACTGGTATTATTTGATTTCGCCCGAAAGTCTGATTTCGCTCCAATTTGTTGTCTGATTTCGCTCCAAAGTCCATTAGATTTCGCTCCAGGGTGTCTAAGATCTTGATTTCGCTCCTAGACCCAACCTGATTTCGCTCCAAGTCAAACCAATAATGTCACACCCCCAAAATCCACCTGCGAAGTATCACCGCATGGGAGCGTGACTGACCAGGATCAAGCCACCAATCATATAGAACAATATATATATTAAAAGTATTTGCCATTAAACCAAATCAAATCCATATGAAAGGTGTTCCAAAACCATAAGTAAGTTATCACTGTTAGGCGGAAGCGTATAATCAAAACCCAACATAATCAAGTACGAAATGTCATAAGAGTTTAATAAGGTAATCACGATCCAAGCCCACAACGACCAACTCCTCCCTGTGCAAGCTCCATGTATCTAACGACCTGCAAGGCATGTAACAAAGGATCAACAACTAGTTGAGCGAGTTCACAGAATGTAAATGCGTAATAGTAAGTTCGTTTGTAACATGTGGCTCTACTGGGCCGATAGTACGTTTTATTGGTGGGGGCTTCCCATGTTGTATAATCCACTAGACTACTCGTAACCATATGTGTTCTTCACAATCTGAGAACAGTAGTAAGTATAAGTTCACGTTGGCCTTACGTGAGTATCCTTCACATCCGAGGATAGTAATTAAGTATAAGTATCCTTCACAACCGAGGATAGTAGTACGTATGAGTATCCTTCACAACCGAGGATAGTAGTATGTATAAGTATCCTTCACAACCGAGGATAGTAGTATGTATAAGTATCCTTCACAACCGAGGATAGTAGTAAGTATATGTGTACGTAGATTGCACGTATGTGTCCTGCACAACCGAGGACGATGGTATGGTAGTCTAGTAATAGTGTCAGTACGAATCTATTCAACCTTATTCCTTTAAAACCCATTCCCAAGCCCCGAGAATCCCATGCCTTAGTAAGGGTGTGAACTCACCTTGGTTTGCTCGGTATGCTATGCTGTAGGGTTTATCAAACGTCTAAGTCCGTTACACACGACCTAGGATATGTTGCATATGATACGATGTAAGTGTTTGCATCAAATTAGGGTTTGCAAATCATTGACATTCAAGCAGCTGTGTCTTGTGTGTTTATTGTGTACATGATGATATCACATAGAATGTTCACGCATGCAGAATAATACAGTTGCATTCAGTATCATACGATTATACGCATATAGAATCATACATCATGTAATCAGTTCATCGTATTCACATAATTCACGCGTCGCGTCTTTGATCACACAGTTTAATCTAACGCGAATATTAACCTAATTGCCACTGTTAACGTACTTAACATATAACCACATATTATCATACAGGATTCTGATCTTGGCATCCTAATTCATTCTGTCTCCTCAAGTATCATTTGAATTCAGGACATGTATCATCACTATACTTCAGATCATATACTCAATCAAAACTCAGATAGTTCAATATTGAAAGTCGAATCTTGCGTACATTCATTAAACTCAGACATCATGTAAAAGCATATAACTTCTGACCAAAGGCACCAAGCATAACTCAGACAAGCAAATCCCTAGTGAAACTCAGACTACGTGTGTTTGCATTATAAAGTTTGGACATGGCGCATACATTAAGATGTCGGACCAAGACTACTTAAATCAAAACTCGGACCACTTGATACATTATAAAGAATTCGGACCACCCCCTTGTTCACTAAAACTCGGACATCACATGCCAAGGAAACTCGGACTAGGGGCATGGGTCAACAAAGTCGGACCAGGTGAGGAGGGTTAAAAACTCGGACCACCCCTCCCCTAATTATAAAACTCGGACATTCTTTCTCCCATTACAAAACTCGGACTACTTGTGTAGTCTTCAAATACTTCGGACAAGTAGCATTGCACAAGAAACTCGGACATATCAACTTCAAAAACTCGGAC
The DNA here is from genome assembly GCF_002127325.2 of Helianthus annuus. Lineage (NCBI taxonomy): Eukaryota > Viridiplantae > Streptophyta > Magnoliopsida > Asterales > Asteraceae > Helianthus > Helianthus annuus. The sequence continues at coordinate 48,942,184 of NC_035437.2, forward strand.
AACATAATCAACTAAAGAACTCGGACCCCTTTTTTTTCATCTTATAAATCTCGGATCCTCATGCATAACACAAAACTCAGACTTTTATTGTCTTACAAACTTCGGACCTTAAAACTCAGACAACATTCTTTTAAAAACTCGGACATGCATTATATCATTCACAAACTCAGACAAACAATTAATCGTATGTTCATTGTGATTATAGCAGTTACGCTTCATACATTCAACAGTTACTTCCTTTTATTCATACGATCTGGAAACCTTAATTTCATTGCATTGTGAACATCAAATCAATATCAAACCATTCTATCATCACAGGCAATCGATTAAACGACTATTCAATATCGTTATCATCAGAATTAAATCAAAAATCACAGAACATTATATGGAGAATTAGGGTTTTCAAGGATTCACAAGAATCAAGAATTGACACAATCAATCAATCATTTAGGGCTTACAAGTATTGCAATAATCCATAAACAATTACCTTGAATGATTCTAGAGAAGGAGAGGAATCAAGAGTGATGAATATCTTGCCAATGATGATGGTGATGATGATTGCTAGAGAAAGTGAATGTACGTGCTTTGGTTTTTGTGAAAATGATTAGTGAAATGGGATTAGGGTTAAGTATGATTTAGGTTTCACTAATAACTCTTCACACCCTCAATTATTTTATTTTACAAAAGTGCACCATCTCAATCAATTTCACAGTTTCACCACCAAGTTCACATATTTGACAAGTCTATCACAATTAACAAACAACCATGCACAATCACACAATACGATTCATTGTATCAAAACGTATAAAATTCCATAGCAATCAATTGTGCAATTAATTAACTACACAAACAATGAACGTGCAATAAATGCGAAATAGAAATCTTGGAAATTCGAGTTGTCACATTATCCCCAACTTGAAAGAAATTTCGTCCCGAAATTTGGTACGCACTCACTGAGGAAGCTAGGTAAGTTATATCGTTCACTGGTTTTCCTGGGGTGTCACATCATCCCCCCGTTGATTTGGAATTTCGTCCCGAAATTCAGTAGTAGTAGCTTCAGTCTCAGTAGTGGATGCATTGGTTCTGAATAACTGGGGGTACTTTTCTTTCATTTGGTCTTCGCGTTCCCAGGTGTACTCTGGGCCACGTCGGGAGTTCCAACGAACTCGAACAAGAGGGATTCTCTTGTGTTTGAGGACCTTAACATCCCGGTCCGTGATTTCAACTGGTTCCTCGACGAACTGCAACCGCTCATCGATAGTGAGTTCCTTAAAAGGAACTATGAGGGTCTCATCTGACAGGCACTTCTTCAGATTCGACACGTGAAATACATTGTGAACTGCACCGAGTTCAGCTGGTAGGTTCAGTCTGTAGGCTACTGGGCCTATTCTTTCAGTGATTTCGAACGGTCCAACATACCGTGGATTGAGTTTGCCTCTTTTACCAAAACTAACCACACCCTTCCAGGGAGAGACTTTAAGTAATACCCGGTCCCCGACCTGAAATTCCAACGGTTTCCTACGCTTATCCGCGTATGCTTTCTGACGGTCGCGTGCTGCCGTCATGCGTTGTCGTATCTGTGCAATCTTTTCCATGGCGTCCACTACAATCTCTGGACCCGTGATCTGACTATCCCCCACCTCTGCCCAACAGAGAGGTGACCGGCATTTATGTCCGTACAATGCCTCGAATGGAGAGGCTTGTATGCTGGTGTGATAACTGTTATTATACGAAAACTCCACCAAAGGGAGATGCTTTTCCCAGCCGTTGCCGAAATCAATAACACATGCTCGAACAGGTCTTCAAGAGTCTGGATCGTTCGCTCAGACTGCCCATCCGTCTGAGGATGATATGCTGTGCTCATGTCTAATCGTGAGCCAAAAGATTTGTGCATCGCTTGCCATAGTTCTGACGTGAATCGTGCATCCCGATCCGAAATGATAGAGGTGGGCACCCCGTGCCTCGAAACAACTTCTTTAAGATAGATGTTTGCGAGAGTGGAGAACTTATCCGTTTCCTTTATAGCCAGGAAGTGTGCAGACTTGGTGAGTCGATCCACGATCACCCATATGGTATCATTTCCACGCTGAGATCTAGGTAGGCCTGTAACGAAATCCATGGAAATTTCTTCCCATTTCCATTGCGGTATCGAGGGTTGCTGAAGTAGGCCCGCTGGTTTCTGGTATTCCACCTTGACTCTCGCACAGGTCAAGCACTTGCCAACGTAAGTAGCGATGTGGGCCTTCATGCTAGGCCACCAATATGTAGTTCTAATGTCGTGGTACATTTTATCCGACCCTGGATGTACCGAGTAGCGAGACTTGTGTGCTTCATCCATCACAAGTTCGCGTAGATCGCCATAGGGTGGGACCCAAATACGTCCTGTTACATAGTAGGCGCCGTCTTCCTTTTGTTCTAACCGTTGCCTCGAGCCGCGTAAGGCTTCAGCCTTGACGTTTTCTGGTTTCAGTGCTTCTACCTGAGCATTTCGTATCTGTGCAGGAAGATCAGACTGAATAGTGAGCTGCAAAGCTCGTACACGCCTGCGTAAAGTATCCTTTCGACTGAGAGCGTCTGCCGCAACACTGGCTTTGCCTGGATGGTACTTGATAGCGCATTCATAATCATTAAGTAGCTCGACCCATCGTCGCTGACGCATGTTCAATTCCTTCTGCTTGAAGATATGCTCGAGACTCCTGTGATCGGTGTAAATTGTGCACTTGGTACCGTACAGGTAGTGTCGCCATATCTTAGGTGCAAAAACAACAGCTCCCAGCTCTAAATCGTGCGTCGTGTAGTTCCATTCATGAACCTTGAGTTGCCGCGAAGCGTAGGCAATTACTATATCACGTTGCATCAATACGCAACTAAGCCCCTGTATCGATGCGTCGCAATAGACCACAAAATCGTCTGTGCCCTCAGGCAATGAGAGAGTAGGTGCGCTGCAAAGCCTATCCTTTAAGTACTGAAAAGCGTTTTCCTGGGAATCTCCCCAACGGTAGGTGACACCTTTCTGTGTCAGTAGCGTAAGCGGCTGTGTGATCTTTGAAAAGTCTTTAATAAATCGTCTGTAGTACCCCGCCAAACCCAAGAATTGGCGTATTTCCGTTGGTGTACGCGGTGCAGGCCAGTTCCTGATCGAATCTACCTTGGATGGATCGACATGGATCCCATCCCTGTCCACCACATGTCCTAAGAAGTGGACTTCACGAAGCCAGAAGTCGCATTTTGAAAACTTTGCGTACAGTTGCTCCTTTCGAAGAAGTTCCAAGATGAGACGTAAGTGCTGCTCGTGCTCCTCCTGACTCTTGGAGTAGATCAGAATGTCGTCGATGAAGACAATGACGAACTTGTCAAGATAAGGTTTGCACACCCTGTTCATAAGATCCATGAAGACTGCAGGCGCGTTCGCAAGCCCGAATGGCATAACAAAAAACTCGTAATGACCGTAGCGAGTTCTGAAGGCTGTCTTGGAGACGTCCTCATCCCGGACTCTCAGCTGATGATACCCTGACCTTAGATCGATCTTGGAATAGTAATTCGACCCTTGCAACTGGTCTAATAAGTCGTCAATGCGTGGAAGAGGATAACGGTTCTTCACTGTGACCTTGTTCAGTTCACGGAAATCAATTTCACATCCTGAAGGTGCCATCCTTCTTGTAGCTCCCCAAGGCGAAGAGATAGGTTGGATAAATCCCTTATCCAAGATTTCTTGTAGCTGCGTCGATAGTTCTTCCGATTCTGGTGGGGCTAAGCGATACGGTGCTCGAGCTATGGGTGCTGCTCCTGGAGAGAGCTCGATTTGAAATTCGGCCTGACGATGAGGCGGTAGACCAGGTAAATCTTTAGGAAACACCTGAGGAAAGTCGCGTACAACTGGATGGTCTTCCAACTTCCTTTCTTTCGCTGATGCGTCAGTGACAAGTGCCAGAATTGCAGTGTGCCCCTTTCGTAAACATTTATGCGCCTTTAAGAAGGAGATGATGCCAACCACAGCACCACTCTTGTCGCCTTGAACTTCGAGAGGTTCTTGACCAGAACGAGGAATGCGAACAATCTTTTCCTTGCATAGGATTTCTGCTTGCTGTTGCTGCGGGAGATTCCGATTTGCAGGCCATGGGCTCCTGAATCCTTAGCTTCATGGCCCATCTTGAGACACCTCTGGCAACGTCCCTCGTTGCACTAACCACCGTGGTGTCTGTTGCATTCGTTACACATTGGGTGAATTCCCCGATATCCACCCTGCCCCTGATCACCAGAAATTGGCTGACTCGGCTCTGGTGATCACTATTCATGCGCTGCTGCTGTGCTTGAGACCAAACGGTAGCTGAACCCTTGCTGGAATACCCATCCCATTTCCGCTTGTTGTCACTAGGGGTAGCGGGAGTAGCAGAAGTGGTAGCGGTAGTAATAGCGCTGATACAACTAGGCAGCCTGTTCTGTTCCACTGCCTGATCCGTGAGGCGATGAGCAAGACGCTGAATGTCTTGGTTATTGTCGAGGTTAGCCGATGCAGCATGGCTCTGAATCTCTGAGGCTAGACCTTTGAGGTACAATTTGATACGCTTGCTTGGAGAGTCCACCATGGTTGGACACAAGATGGCCAGTTCGTTCGACCGTTTCGTATAAGCTTCAATTTCTGACCCCGTCATTTTCAAATGGTAGAGCTCCACTTCCAACTTGTAGATGTCATCACGCGTGTAGTATTCCATTTTAATGCGTTATTTGAATTCGTTCCAGGGGTGGCGTTAGCAGCTGCCAACCCTAGTATCGGTACTTGCGCGTTCCACCAGGTTAGCGTGATTCCTTCCAAAGTACCAGTGGCGTACTTGACCCTGTGAGCCTCAGGGCATTCACACATCTCGAATACTGACTCGAGCTTCCCAAACCAATGGAGTAGTCCCACTGCTCCTTCTGTGCCACTGAATGTGCTAGGATGACAGTCCATGAAGTTCTTGAATGTGCAGACAGGTTGCTGTGCGTTCTGACCCGTTGCGCGAGAAAGATAGGTCAAGGTTAAGCGCGAGAGTTGGGTCACGAGAGTAGGATCTAACATCCTAGAATAGGTTTGGAATAGCAGGTTATACCTCCTGCTTGGGTGGCTGCAAGCGCCGCAGAAACTTGTTCGTTAATGAGAGTCGTCAACCGGGCTTGAGTCATGTTAACACGTCCAGACATGATCGAGTAGTAAAGGTAGCGTAAGTATGAATGGTTCGCGACTAGTGCGATGACATAAAAGTGTAGGCACATAGGTGTTCTTAAGCAGTAACAAGTAGTGAGCAAAGTAATGTAAGCATACTACGAGCAAAGTTCTATGCAATTCTAGCATGTAGGCAATAAACATAAACCTTATTACCTAGAATGTCGAGTCTTGCACGTGGAGCGAAGCGTCGTTGTGGATCGTTGAGAGCACTGTTCTGGTTATAGTCTGGTTTTAAAAACGTTTTCCCATATTAAAACCAAGTTCTCTATAACCAATGGCTCTGATACCAATCTGTCACACCCCCAAAATCCACCTGCGAAGTATCACCGCATGGGAGCGTGACTGACCAGGATCAAGCCGCCAATCATATAGAACAATATATATATTAAAAGTATTTGCCATTAAACCAAATCAAATCCATATGAAAGGTGTTCCAAAACCATAAGTAAGTTATCACTGTTAAGCGGAAGCGTATAATCAAAACCCAACATAATCAAGTACGAAATGTCATAAGAGTTTAATAAGGTAATCACGATCCAAGCCCACAACGACCAACTCCTCCCTGTGCAAGCTCCATGTATCTAACGACCTGCAAGGCATGTAACAAAGGATCAACAACTAGTTGAGCGAGTTCACAGAATGTAAATGCGTAATAGTAAGTTCGTTTGTAACATGTGGCTCTACTGGGCCGATAGTACGTTCTATTGGTGGGGGCTTCCCATGTTGTATAATCCACTAGACTACTCGTAACCATATGTGTTCTTCACAATCCGAGAACAGTAGTAAGTATAAGTTCACGTTGGCCTTACGTGAGTATCCTTCACATCCGAGGATAGTAATTAAGTATAAGTATCCTTCACAACCGAGGATAGTAGTACGTATGAGTATCCTTCACAACCGAGGATAGTAGTATGTATAAGTATCCTTCACAACCGAGGATAGTAGTATGTATAAGTATCCTTCACAACCGAGGATAGTAGTAAGTATATGTGTACGTAGATTGCACGTATGTGTCCTGCACAACCGAGGACGATGGTATGGTAGTCTAGTAATAGTGTCAGTACGAATCTATTCAACCTTATTCCTTTTAAACCCATTCCCAAGCCCCGGGAATCCCATGCCTTAGTAAGGGTGTGAACTCACCTTGGTTTGCTCGGTATGCTATGCTCTAGGGTTTATCAAACGTCTAAGTCCGTTACACACGACCTAGGATATGTTGCATATGATACGATGTAAGTGTTTGCATCAAATTAGGGTTTGCAAATCATTGACATTCAAGCAGCTGTGTCTTGTGTGTTTATTGTGTACATGATGATATCACATAGAATGTTCACGCATGCAGAATCATACAGTTGCATTCAGTATCATACGATTATACGCATATAGAATCATACATCATGTAATCAGTTCATCGTATTCACATAATTCACGCGTCGCGTCTTTGATCACACAGTTTAATCTAACGCGAATATTAACCTAATTGCCACTGTTAACGTACTTAACATATAACCACATATTATCATACAGGATTCTGATCTTGGCATCCTAATTCATTCTGTCTCCTCAAGTATCATTTGAATTCAGGACATGTATCATCACTATACTTCAGATCATATACTCAATCAAAACTCAGATAGTTCAATATTGAAAGTCGAATCTTGCGTACATTCATTAAACTCAGACATCATGTAAAAGCATATAACTTCTGACCAAAGGCACCAAGCATAACTTAGACAAGCAAATCCCTAGTGAAACTCAGACTACGTGTGTTTGCATTATAAAGTTTGGACATGGCGCATACATTAAGATGTCGGACCAAGACTACTTAAATCAAAACTCGGACCACTTGATACATTATAAAGAATTCGGACCACCCCCTTGTTCACTAAAACTCGGACATCACATGCCAAGGAAACTCGGACTAGGGGCATGGGTCAACAAAGTCGGACCAGGTGAGGAGGGTTAAAAACTCGGACCACCCCTCCCCTAATTATAAAACTCGGACATTCTTTCTCCCATTACAAAACTCGGACTACTTGTGTAGTCTTCAAATACTTCGGACAAGTAGCATTGCACAAGAAACTCGGACATATCAACTTCAAAAACTCGGACAACATAATCAACTAAAGAACTCGGACCCCTTTTTTTCATCTTATAAATCTCGGATCCTCATGCATAACACAAAACTCAGACTTTTATTGTCTTACAAACTTCGGACCTTAAAACTCAGACAACATTCTTTTAAAAACTCGGACATGCATTATATCATTCACAAACTCAGACAAACAATTAATCGTATGTTCATTGTGATTATAGCAGTTACGCTTCATACATTCAACAGTTACTTCCTTTTATTCATACGATCTGGAAACCTTAATTTCATTGCATTGTGAACATCAAATCAATATCAAACCATTCTATCATCACAGGCAATCGATTAAACGACTATTCAATATCGTTATCATCAGAATTAAATCAAAAATCACAGAACATTATATGGAGAATTAGGGTTTTCAAGGATTCACAAGAATCAAGAATTGACACAATCAATCAATCATTTAGGGCTTACAAGTATTGCAATAATCCATAAACAATTACCTTGAATGATTCTAGAGAAGGAGAGGAATCAAGAGTGATGAATATCTTGCCAATGATGATGGTGATGATGATTGCTAGAGAAAGTGAATGTACGTGCTTTGGTTTTTGTGAAAATGATTAGTGAAATGGGATTAGGGTTAAGTATGATTTAGGTTTCACTAATAACTCTTCACACCCTCAATTATTTTATTTTACAAAAGTGCACCATCTCAATCAATTTCACAGTTTCACCACCAAGTTCACATATTTGACAAGTCTATCACAATTAACAAACAACCATGCACAATCACACAATACGATTCATTGTATCAAAACGTATAAAATTCCATAGCAATCAATTGTGCAATTAATTAACTACACAAACAATGAACGTGCAATAAATGCGAAATAGAAATCTTGGAAATTCAAGTTGTCACATTATCCCCAACTTGAAAGAAATTTCGTCCCGAAATTTGGTACGCACTCACTGAGGAAGCTAGGTAAGTTATATCGTTCACTGGTTTTCCTGGGGTGTCACAAATAATCTATTTCGCTCCTCTCAAACCTAAAAAGCTAATTTCGCTCCAGATACATACTCTAATTTCGCTCCAGGCTGACATACATCTTATTTCGCTCTAAACTTCACTAGGTGATTTCGATCGAAACTGGTACTTGATATTTTGCTCGATAGTGTCTGTTATTGAAAAACGTGCTATCAAAATCATGGCCGAAGAGTTTTACAATGCTTTCGCGACACCGGTACCACCTGTCACTGCTGCTGAGACTGTATACAGTGAAAATGAAACGGGTACTCATCAGAAACCACCAAAGTTGATGTATATTGAGGATTTTCAGGGATGGAAAAACCAGTTTGAGAATTGGGTTCAAGCCTACAGATTTGATGCTTGGTGTTCACTGCTGAAAGACTATGAGAGACCAAAGAATGAGCGTGGGTTGGAAAAGGGTTTCAATGATTTTACAGAAGCTGATAAGTTGAAATATACTAGCGAAAAGATGATGATCAGCATTCTACAGCAAGCAGTTAAAGAAGACATCTTTGTCTTACTTCAACATAACGGAACAGCTAGATCAATCTGGGAGGCTTTAATCCAGAAATTCGGAGGGAGTGCTGATATGATCAAAAACAAAAAGGCCTTATTGAAGAAGCCGTTTGACATGTTTACTGCATTTGATCATGAAACCACGAAACAAACAATAGATAGATACTGTCATCTGGTTCTAGAAATGGGAAGATTGGATATTCAGAAAGATGATGATGAGTGGGTTGATAAATTAGCAGAAGCTTTACCCCAACAGAAGTGGGGAACTTATCTGATGATTGTGAAACTCATGAGGAAGACTGAGAGTATGAACTTGGCTCAGTTTATTCAGAAAATTGAAGAACAAGAACTGGATATTCAGAAGATTGCTATCATGACAAATCCAAATGCCAAGCAAGATGTCAGTCTGTACTACAGAGGGAACAAGTTTGAGGCCACTCCAAGTCAAAGTCCAAAGATTAGTACTGCATTCAGTGCTGATGGTTCTGCAAGTCCAAATGCAAGTACTACAACTCAAAGTGGTGGATACACTTCATCATTCTCAAGCTTTGATCCAAACAACAATACACCTAGTTCTCAAAAGCAAAATTCGAATAATCTGCAGTGCAATGTTACTTTAACTATTCAGAATGGTCAGAATCTATCTCCTGAAGTGGCTAAGCAACACATGGCATCTCTTGTAGCCATGTTGGAGTCATATGAAAGTTTGATTGCTGGAAGAATTGGTAATCCAACGCTCACAAAAGAAGATTACGACCAAATTGATGCAGAAGAGCTTGAGCTGATGGATGTGAAGTGGTGTTTAGCTAGTGCCTGCAGGAGAGCTGAAAAATTTCAACAGATTACTGGCAGAGATGATTTTCGAGGGATGGCTACCTCTCCACTTGGTTTTGACAAGTCAAAGGTTACATGTTTCCGATGTAAAGGAAAAGGCCATTTTAAACGGGAATGTAAGAACCAAGAGTCAACTGGAAGTCAAGAAAAGAGCAATTATTATCAGAAATCAATCTTTCATCAAATCGATCAACAACCTCAACAAAAGGAACCGAAAACTGCTCATGGGCAAATGATTGAAGAAGCTAATAGGAAAACTTATTTTGGGATAATAGATCAAAGTGATGAGCAAAGGGATTTAGCTGGGACAAGTATATACCTAGTGGAACTAGTCCTGATGTGGCACTTGTTACCAGAATTCTGGATCAACATGAGGATTGTCAGAAAAGGATTCCGATATTTCCAGATCTTGGAAGTGATGTTGATACGGATGATGAGGAAGAGTATCTTAACAAATGTAGAAAAAGCATTGATCCTGATAGTTTTAATTTTTTCTATGCAGATAAAGTTGAGATGCTGAATCAGAAGAAGATTGCTCGATTGCAGAGAGAGCTAGAAGCAGCAAAGCTACTCGCTGATGAAAAGGCAAAGACTGAAGCTGTTGAAACAAAAGATGAAGCAACTGCTGAGATTGCAATAGAAAAGATTGTTGAAGTAGAGAAAGTAGTGGAGAAAATTGTTGAAGTCGAGAAACTCGTGGAAGTTGAGAAAATAGTTGAAGTTGAAAGAGTGGTCGAAGTAGAAAAGATTGTCGAAAAGATTGTTGAGGTCGAGAAACTTGTTGAAGTTGAAAAGACTGTAGAAGTTGAAAAGATAGTTGAAAAGGTAGTTGAAGTTATGAAGCCTTGTGATAAATGTTCAAAATCTTGTAAAGATTGTGAAGGAAAAGACAAGAAGATTGCTGAGTTAGAGAAAATGAAAGAAGATCTACTGTCTGATGTGAAGTATGTGAAAGAGTCATACGACGTATTGAACAGGACAGTTGACAGTTTGAAAAGAACGAATGCAGAATTTGAAAAAGCAAATGACAAGATGAGTGCAACTTTGATGACAAAGCAAAGTATCATTAATGATTACATCGAAGATTGTGCTAAGCTGAAGAAGGAGCTGGAACTTGAGAAAATTGAGAGTGAAAGGATTAACCGATTACTTTTGAGTTATACTACATGTGATTATTTGATTGATCGAGTTTATCCTACTGTTGCAGGTCTTGAAGCTTTCAAGAAGAAGAAAGAAAAAGAAGAGGATACTGGTAAGCCACAAAGTGTCAAGTATAACAGATGTCCGCCTCCTATCTTTGAGAGTTATTCCCCCAGGAAACCAAATGAGGAACAAGTAGACAAGGCTCTAAACATCAAATTAAAGTCTGAAATCACTGATGAATTACCAGACAATATTGATGTCACATTCACAGCGTCTGACACTGATCATGAGTCCGAGTTAGTTAAGAAAGTTGTCGATCAGGTGTTGGATATGGATGAAGAGTCAAAGTCGGAGTCTAAGTCAGATAGTTCGAGTTCGTCTGAGAAGAATCCGAGTTCACCGGTTAAAAGGGTTTATAATAAAGAATTCTTGTTATCAAAGAATAATTTGAATGATGAAATGTTTAAGGTTGCTTATACCTTGAATAATTCGGACAGACTATTTTCTGATGAAAAATTCCCAATAAGAAGTGTTAAAACTGAAATGATCAAAAAGGTTTTCAAATTAACATAAATTAATATTTCTGAAATAAAAGATTTAGATTATTCTGCAAAACCTAAACCTTACACTTCAAGGATTCAACAAAGAGTAAACAACAAAATGTGTTGGACCGTTCTATGACCCTGAAAAGTCAGTCAAGGTAGTTCATCTCCAAATACAAAGGCGGAATCAATGCACATGAAGTTACACAGCTTTTCCTCTTTAATTTCTTCTCTATTGATGCTTTCTGATTACAATTTGACAGAGTTTCGTTACCACAAGCATGAACAGGTTTCGCTCCAACGTAGACAACTGAAAGACACATGAGAGTATTTATAGTTTGACTGGTTTCGCTTATATGTCAGTGACAAATAAGCGAAATCCCATGTGCCGAATAAGCGAAACTACCCTGGTGACATAGGAGCGAAACCACTAGTGTACAAATAAGCGAAACCTCCTATGTACACATAAGCTAAACCTCCTAATTTGACTCTCAAGCTCCAATCTTGACCTAACTTGACCTAAGACTTAATGCAGACGAAGTCAACAGACATTCCGTGCACCTACAGACTCTCCCTTGGATGTTGACGAAGTCTTCAGCTCCGAGTCTTCAGTCTTGGTCTTTTCTCCAACTCTCTGTCTTCACATCATAAGCATTCTATCTTCACAATTTCACAATCTTGTCCTGGCTCCATCTTCAGACTTCCCTTTAGCTGTTGATCCAGAATTCCCCTTTCACAGACTCCCCCTCTCAATATGCTAGAATCTAAGGTCTTAATCTGGTTCAAGCTTTGACAGTTAGCTTCCGTGGGAATGATGAAGTCTAAAACCTGTGTCTCAAACATCAATCATTACAATTCTATCTTTTCACAAAATCACACAAACTATCAGTACTAGATATCCACTCAAGTATTCAGGTCCGAGTTAATGACCCTGATTACTCAATTAATCTACCAAGTTCAATTTAATGACCTTGGTTGATCATTTGACGAATCAAACTGATTTTGAAAACAATAATTTTCACACATTTTTTTTAAAAAAAATGTAAAAAGCATCAAACTAATGAACTTGTTTTAACTTTGAAAACATCTCAAACTCCAACAAAGTAAGCTCTCCTCATTCTTCAGCTCAGAACTTTCCTGTATCTGCTTCAACCTTTGAGAATCCAACGATTAACTCTCCACTTTGGTTTGTAAAAAATAAAGTAGAAATAAAATCTTTTTGGATTTTAATAAAGTGTTCTAAACTAATAAATGAAATACAGAAAACTTAAATTGCAGAAATTAAACAAAGTAAACTATTTACAAACTTATTTTTGGCGAGCGTGTCAGGGAATCATATCAGCTTTTCAGACAAAATTACAAGTACCGTTAAGCTTCATTACATACTCAGACTTAAACGATTCACCTCGATTGTCGATACACCGATCCATCTTAAATTCTCACACAAAGTTTAATCTATTCAGGATACGATTTAGATGTCTTATGAACTTAGCTCATTCATGTGTCCCACCTCTTGAATATACTCCCGTATCCAGATTCCCAATATTCAGTCTTACAGGTGAGTATACTACAATGATATCTGTGCATAAATTAGGTAATGCGAGGGCCGAGGGATCTCAGGTCGATACTTCCGTATGCGCAGAGAGATATCAGCTTCGACTTTTTAGTATGTCCCCTTTAGAGGATCTTTTAGTTACAACAGCAGCGACTATAAATTTTATTGTTTCATCTGCATGCTGAGGGTTTATGCTATGTTTCAAGCATTTGAGGAAAGTATTATCCAAGGACTAGGTCAGAACTTCCATTCAGCAGAAGTCCCGGAATAATACCCCAGACATCATTTGTAACACCCCGTGTTTTCGAATGTCAAAGTCAAAGTCAAAGTCAAAGTCCAAGTCAACTTTGACTTCTTTGACTGTTAATGTTTTCTTTTTTTACTTTTTGTATTATGTGGAGTAAGTGTTGTCTAAATGAAATGATCGAATGTTTAACCAATGCGACCGATTTACGACTGTGAATAGTAGGAAGTAACAATGTGATAAAGTTAATCGATCAATAATCAAGCTAATCGATTCATCAATCAAGCTCAAGACTCGAATTATGTGAACTCTGGTATCGTTATACGTGTGTGTGTGCCTTATGTGTTTCTTGTGCGTGCTTACTTATATGTTTGGTGTGGTATTCAAGCAAATCAATCGAAAATCGAATCGAAACTCGAAAGGAATCGAACTCAATCGAAATCGACACCGAAACGTGACTTGTAGAAGATTGTATGTTAGATATAGTGGTTGGGACTGAAAGTAATTTGACTAGGAACTCCATCGTATTCATCGTCCATCGAAATTGAAATATCAAAAATCGTCGCGAAATGCTCAAAGTGGGTCGCGGATCGAACAGGAGGCATCCTGGTCGAACAGGCCAGCCGATCGGCTAGCATCTTCCTAGCCGATCGAGCAGCCCATTCGATCGGAGCTCCTGGCCGATCGGCTGCTACTTTCCTCTTTTGGAGCCTATAAATAAGGTTGTCATTGTCACACTTTCTATTTTTGGAAAGCTCTGACCGAACCAGCTTTCTTCTTCATCTTTTCTCAGATTTCTCTCAACTCCGGTAAGTTTTCACTCTAATTCTTGTACGATTTTGATCATTGCATGATTCTACACCTTTCTATCTTTCAAAACTTGATTTCTAACCGTGAAATCACCAAGATCTAAGTATTCTTGGGTGATGTCATCATGGTGTTCTTGAAGAACACCAAACTTTGGCCTCATTCAATCATGAATAGCTTAGATCTGACCGGTTTCCACATAAACAAACTAAGATTTGTAAGAATCTTAACATTTTTATGAATAATTTCCAACTTTCTTCAACCTTTTTACACTCAAAACCTTAAAATCGGTAGAAACGGAGCTTGAACCGGCTAACTAATCATTCTAACAGTTGAGAGGTTCAAGATTCGGATTCTACATACAAGGTTCACTGACGATGGGTTAAACTTTAAACCGATGTCCGAACCGTTCACCGGCCGGACTTGGGTGATTCCTGTCTGAGCCGAAGAAACGAGTAGGAACGGAGGATATCATAGTTCAATTCGTTATCAAACTACCTCGATATGACATCAAGTAATTAAACAGCCAAGAGTTAGACGAAAGGCCGACCAGGTCAGACTTGCTGGCCGAACGACTATGCTGTTCGAACAGCCCAGCCGATCGGACATGCCAGCCGATCGACCGGGCCAGCCGATCGGCTAGCACATGGCATCTCACTTTTCAAACTTCCTGAGGTATGGTATTGACGAAGTGATGTTCGATCGAGTATGCTACTCGATTGGTAAACATTACTCTTCGGATCATGAGATACTATGCTTCAACACTTGATTGATTTTACCACTCGTTTGTAGTAAAGAATGCCAGCCGATCGAACAGCCTGTTCGATCGAGCGACATCCTGTTGAGAACAACTTCAAAAAGTTCCCAGCCGATCGGTTAAGCCGGCCGATCGAACGGACCGTTCGATCGATCGACCTGAAAGGTAAGGACATTTTTGTGTTCTCATATACTACAACGAAAACTTCAAAAGTTCAAATCCTCAAACACAAACACACCAGAGGAAGAAACAATCCACTCGAATGGCCCAGCCGATCGAACAGGACTGTCCAAACGGACATACCAACCGATCGAACAGCCCGTTCGATCGAACCTGCCGTTCGATCGACCAGCCTATTCGATCCATTCACACTTGTCTGTTTTTTCCACGTTACTCATTGTTGTGCTATCGAACTATTCAGGCTAACCCTACTCTCAGCGCTCCCTTCAATCCATAATCAATCACTGTGAGTATACTCGATCCCTTTTTGCTTTTAGCACTTTTGGGTGTTACATACGTTGCTTATACCAAGACACAAACGATCACACTACTCATACTATTTGAACGCTAACCAATGTGCAGTGTTGCAGAAATCGGCCTAGGCGGCCGATTAATCGGCGCCTAGGCGCTAGGCGGCCACTTACTGCCTAATTTTGAGCTAGTCGGTCAATTAATCGGCCATGGTCAAAGTCGGTCAAAGGCGGTACCTAGGCGGTCCTAGGCGGTCAAAAATCGGATTAATCGGACTATATTAATCGGTCAAAATTGGTCAAAATCGGTCCTAGGCGGTTCTAGGCGGTCCTAGGCGTTCAAAATTGGTCAAAATCGGTCAAAATCGGTCAAAATCGAACCATACTATCTGAAACTTGAAGTATTTATGTGAATTTTGAAGTATTATTTTTATAGTATTGGGTGTATATATATAATTTTGAAAAAATACATATAAAAATCCCATTCCGATTAATCCCGATTAATCCCGGTTAATCCCGATTAATCCCTAGGCGGTAGCTCACCGCCCGATTAGCGCCTAGCGCCTTCTACAACATTGCCAATGTGCATGTATTACGTGATTTAATGAATGCTTGTTGATTGTGTTTACACGTGGAATGCTGTCTACCTGCCTTAACGACGTGGTACTATAGTTTGGACTCAGCACCCGTTCACACGGGGGTTGTTAAGGACAATTACTTGCATGGATTACGGTGGTAATCATGTATTGCGAACCGTCTCGGACGGTCAACCCGTAGTCATTGGTATCGATAGGTCCATGTCGATAATTAACATGCTTCGTTTTCCTCTGTGTACGTGCTGGTTATGCGTAAACTATTCAAACTTTATATGCTATTATCAAACTTGTATGCTCACCTTTACATTTTATGTATTGACTTTATTTTAACGTATGTGACAGGTAATTAGGATGCTTATTTGCTAGGAAAGCGAGGCTAGAATAAGTTTCTAGAAGCCCCCAACAAATAGTTGTCTGCCGAGAACAAGCGTCTGGGGCATAGTTGTCTGTAGATCTTGTCCTCTGGCATTACAGCCAGAAAGTCAACAGAATAGGGGTCTAGAAGCAGATAAACAATTGCTGTAATAATATTTGAATCTGAGTTGTCGGAATGGAATTTCTTGTTTGGATGATTATCTGTAATGACATGTTTGTTTATTCGGGATACGGTATGGGGCGTATCTTTAACTGAATTATATAAATAGTTGTTATGGAAACTTCTGAACAATCTGTTTCGCTCAGTGCCATGCCCCGATGATTTCGCCATCGGTTGGGGTGTGACAGATTGGTATCAGAGCCATAACTATAGGGAATTAGGTTAGACACGACCTAGTCCAGGTCGCTGTCTTAGAGACCTAGACTATAGTTAGGAACCAACAGACCAAGTTTATGTGCCTTATTCTGTAATTCTTCACTATCACTACACTCGAATTTTCAATTAAAGTCAGGCGATTCAGTCAGGAATAGGTGTGAAAACCGCAAACTCCCGACTAAATTGGCTGACTTGTGATGATTTTATCCATGTACTCATGCTTATCCTGACGTTTTCAATAACATACGAGGAGAATTATACCAAATCAGGAGTGAAATCCCCATTTTGATGAAAATTCTCCTTAAATTTTCTTAAAAACAAGGAAGAAATTGCTAAGCCAAGGGGTGAAACCCTAACCTTGGCAGTTTGTTCCGAATATTATTCCATCTCACCAAGGCATTCGACGGACTCCAATGACCTGAACTCACAAGTATGACCTAGGGAACGCGTGTGGAATGCCCAAGTATCGAGGCAGAAACACGACCTCTAGAGTCAAAAATGATGACAAGTCTACTGTGAATAGTCGAGTTGCCTAAGGGTTGTCGATGTCTAGTAGCCGCAGACAATCTATCTCTCGATTTTATGTGTTTCGATTCTGAGAACCGCAACCGTGTACTCTGATGACTTGTTGATTTTATGTGTTTCTGTGTGCTTTAGCTGTTTACGTGTTTATATTTTGGGCATTATTCGATTTTGCTACCATTTCAATCGACACACACGACTCGTACTATTATTCTATCCCCATTCGATCTCCAGTTGCTGCAATCCAGACGATATTATGCTATGCTATGCTATACGAATAAGTTAGGCTATACTATACGATGCTATTCGATATACTATATGAACGACACGCGAGCTTTGAAGTATAGGTTTCTGTTTTCTGACTACCTCTGTGATTGAATGCGTATGTGCCTTTCGTGACTATGTGCTTCTGTGCTCTACTTGCTTATGTGCTTCTGTGGTTATGTGGATTCTGTGCTTTTGTGTCTATGAGATTACGTGATGTGTGTTTCGACGTGTTCCTAAGCTTTAGTAATCTAGACGTGTGAGGTGAGAATCGATTACGTTGTGTTGAGTCCTGTGACGATGTCTATTGCAGACCATGTCGTCGTCTGGATCCTGACACCGACTGACTCGCCAAGAAAAGAGAGACCGACGCCTCGCTGCTATCATCTCCAAACAAGTAGCAAAAGCCATGAGTGAGGTGTATGAAAATGCCAGCAAAACGTCTGAAGAATCCCGAGCTGAGAACCCTAAGGATTCAAGCAAGACTGCTTTTAGCTTCAAGCAGTTTAAAGCATGCGGACCGAATGAGTTCACCGGTGAGGATGGCCCTACTGCCATGTTTCACCGGTTCGACTTAGTCGAAGTCACCCTGCGACAAAGCGGATGCCCCGAAAATCTCTGCATCCTCAATGCTACCGGCATCTTCCAGTCCCGTGCTCTAGACTGGTGGACTGCTGAACGAAACAAGCGTGGGAATGATGCAGCTTACGAGCTGACATGGGAGGAACTGAAGGCAATTATGATCGATGAATTCGGCCCTCCTCATGAACGCCAAAAGCTGGAGGATGAATTTTGGGTCATCAAGCAGAAAGACGGAGACAACGCTGCTCTCACTGCTCGCTTCAAGCAGCTCAGTATCATATGTCCCGATCAGGTCAAGACTCCAGAAATGACCATCAAGAAGTATATTCGAGCTCTGCCAGACTTTGTAGCAGATTTTGTACACGCCTCCAAGCCAGCGACGATCGAGGAAACCTACCTGCTAGCCGCTGAGATCAACGACAAGCGGGTAAAGTCTGGTTTTTGGGATAAGCAAACCAAGTCCCTGCACCAAGCTACAACAGCATCCACCGACAACACCACTGCTCAACCCTCCAAGTCTTCAAGAAGAAGGAAGAAGAACAACAGCTCCAGAAACAAGAGCTGTGCTGCCGCAACCACTGTTGCCCCTCTACAAGCTGTACCAGCTCAGCAGCAGCAACAGCACCGCTCAGCTCCAGTGATCAATGCACCACCAGCGAAGCATGCATACACAGGCCCTCACCCACTCTGCCCAACGTGTTCGTATCATCACCCGGTGGGTCTAGCCTGTCGCTTTTGCGCTCACTGCAACCTTTACGGTCATTTCACTGCGAATTGTCGCTATGGTCCCCGTCAAGCCCCAATTCAAGCCGTTGTCAACCAAGCTCTACTCCCCGCCCCACAAGGCCCACAAGCAGCTCAAGCACCAGCAGCCAATGCTCGAGTCTGCTTTGCATGTGGTGACCCTAACCACTTTGCAAACAGGTGCCCGAACAGGGTGGTTAAGCAAGAGCCCCAGCAGCAACAACCGCAGCCTCAACAACCGCAGCAAGCAGCCCATGCCCGAACCTTCAACATCAATGCCCGTCAGGCTCAGGCGGATAACAACGTGGTTAATGGTACGTTCCTTGTGAATGGTATTTATGCATCATGTTTGTCTGATACTGGAGCCGATAACTGCTTTGTGTCGTTTGAATTCGAGAAGCTCCTTAGTCGTAATCGCTCTTATCTGTCCTCGTCATTCGAAGTCGAAGTCGCTACGGGAAGAACTATTGCCGTTAATTCAGTACTCCGTGATTGTACTCTCGAACTCAACAATCACATCTTTCCAATCGACCTTATTCCAATGCAACTCGGAAGCTTTGATGTCATAATAGGCATGGACTTTCTTCGCGAAAACCATGCTGAAGTTGTGTGCTTCGAAAAGATGATTCGATTCTCGCTCGCAAATGGTGATCTATTGTGTGTGTACGGTGAAACAACGTCGAAAGGTCTCAAGCTTATGTCATGCATCCAAGCTAACAAGTATCTCCGCAAGGAATACCGAGCTTTCTTGGCCAACATTGTAGTAGCGGAGAAGGAAAAGAAAAAGAAATTTGAAGTCAAAGACGTCCTAGTGGTTCGTGAATTTCCACAGGTGTTCCCTGATGATCTTCCCGGACTACCACCAAGTCGTGATATCGACTTCCGCATCGACCTCATTCCTGGAGCTAACCCCGTTGCCAAAGCCCCTTACCGACTCGCACCTTCCGAAATGAGGGAACTCTAGAACCAACTCCAGGAATTACTCGAAAAAGGCTTTATTCACCCAAGCACCTCTCCTTGGGGTGCGCCAGTCCTTTTTGTCAAAAAGAAGGATTGATCGTTCCGGATGTGCATCGATTATCGGGAATTGAATAAGCTAACCATCAAGAACCGATACCCCTTGCCCCGAATCGACGATTTGTTTGATCAGCTACAAGGTGCAGCATGTTTCTCTAAGATCGATCTGCGTTCAGGATATCATCAGCTACGGATTCAAGAGGAAGACATTCCTAAAACCGCTTTTCGAACCCGTTATGGCCATTACGAATTTGTTGTTATGCCCTTTGGGCTAACCAACGCACCCGCGGTTTTTATGGACCTGATGACTCGCGTGTGTAAGCCTTATCTTGACCGTTTCGTCATCGTGTTCATCGACGATGTCTTGATTTATTCCAAAACGAAAGCCGAACACGCGCAACATCTACGTTTGGTTCTCGAGTTACTCCAGGGAACCAACTCTATGCCAAGTTCTCCAAGTGCGAATTCTGGTTGGAGGAGGTTCCGTTTCTGGGTCACATCGTGAATAGTCAGGGTATCCATGTCGACCACGCGAAGATTGAAGCCATCAAAAGCTGGATTACGCCTAAGAACCCGTCAGAAGTTCGTTCTTTTCTCGGACTAGCGGGCTATTATCGACGATTCATTGAAGGATTCTCCAAGATCGCTGTGCCACTTACCGCTCTTACTCATAAGGACAAGCCTTTTGTGTGGGGAAACGCACAAGAGACCGCTTTTAAAACCCTCAAGCACATGCTGTGCAACGCTCCGATTCTTACGCTGCCCGACGGAAGCGACAACTTCATTGTCTACTGTGATGCTTCTAACCTGGGTCTCGGCTGTGTCCTCATGCAGCGAGACAAGGTTATAGCCTACGCATCTCGACAACTCAAAATCCACGAGAAGAACTATACAACCCATGACCTCGAGCTAGGCGCGGTTGTCTTTGCATTGAAGATTTGGCGACACTACCTGTATGGCACTAGGTGTACAATCTACACTGATCACAGGAGTTTACAACACATCTTTAATCAGAGAGAGCTTAATATGCATCAACGCCGATGGGTAGAACTTCTCAACGATTATGACTGTGAGATTCGTTATCACCCAGGCAAGGCGAATGTAGTTGCCGACGCGCTCAGAAGAAAGAGTTACGTGCTCAGTACCCGAAACATCCAAGCCCAGCACAATCTCGAGACCCTTATTCGTGAAGCTCAACATGCTTGCTTTAACGAGGGTACATTGAAGAAAGAGAGGATCTATCACAATGGAGCTCAGTTGGTAAGCAAATCCGATGGGATATTCTACTTTCTGGACCGAATTTGGATCCCTAAGCGGACCGAATTGCGAAAGATTATCATGAATGAAGCCCACAAATCCCGGTATTCTATTCATCCCGGCGCAGATAAGATGTACCAGGACCTACGCTATAAGTACTGGTGGCCGGGCATGAAACAAGATATCGCCCTCTACGTTGGAAGTTGTTTAACTTGCGCAAGAGTCAAGGCTGAACATCAAAGACCTTCTGGCTTACTCGAACAACCGCCGATACCTATATGGAAGTGGGAGAGTATAGCTTTGGATTTCATAACAAAACTCCCGCCCACGCCATCAGGTCACGACAGTATTTGGGTTATAGTCGATCGTCTAACGAAATCAGCCCACTTTTTGCCGATACGAGAAGACTACTAGGTGGAGCGACTAGCCCAAATCTACACCGACGAGATCATTCGTAATCATGGTATGCCTCGTGACATCATTTCAGACCGTGACGCTCGGTTCACTTCACGATTGTGGGAAACGTTTCAAGCGGCCCTTGGTGCGTCGCTTAATCTGAGTACTGCATTCCATCCTCAAACCGTCGGACAGACTGAAAGAACGATCCGTACTCTTGAAGACATGCTCCGAGCGTGTGTCATAGATTTTGGTGGTAGTTGGAACAAACACCTGCCATTGGTGGAATTCTCGTACAATAACAGCTATCATGCCAGCATCCAAATGGCACCTTTCGAGGCTTTGTATGGTAGAAGATGTCGATCGCCTATTGTGTGGCACGAGATCGGTCACTCGCAACTAACCGGTCCCGAGATTCTACAAGAAACGACTGACAAAATCCACCAGATTCGAGACAACTTGGTGAAAGCTCGGAACAGACAGAAAAGTTACACCGATAAAAGACGCAAGCCCCTTGAATTTGAAGTTGGTGACTACGTACTCCTAAAGGTATCACCTTGGAAGGGTGTAGTCCGATTCGGCAAGAAAGGGAAACTCGCGCCTCGATATATTGGACCTTTTAGGATTCTGGAAAGGATCGGAAAAGTCGCCTACAGACTCGAACTACCGGAGGAACTCAGTAACGTCTACCCGACTTTCCACGTCTCTAACCTCCGAAAATGCCTTGCTGATCATGACCTAATCGTACCACTCGACGATCTTCAGGTCAACGAAACGTTACACTTCGTGGAAAAGCCTGTCGAAATCATGGATCACCAAACCAAGCAACTCAGGCGCTCTCGCATCCCGATCGTGAAGGTCCGATGGGAAGGCAAACGAGGCGCGTAGTTCATTTGGGAACTCGAAAGCGACATGAAGGCCAAGTACCCGCAGTTGTTTAAATAAATAGATCTGAAGCATCAAATTGGTAAATCACGGCGTTGTGTAGCCTTCGACCTAATTTCGGGACGAAATTCCCTAAACAAGGGGAGGCTGTAACACCCCGTGTTTTCGAATGTCAAAGTCAAAGTCAAAGTCCAAGTCAACTTTGACTTCTTTGACTGTTAATGTTTTCTTTTTTTACTTTTTGTATTATGTGGAGTAAGTGTTGTCTAAATGAAATGATCGAATGTTTAATCAATGCGACCGATTTACGACTGTGAATAGTAGGAAGTAACAATGCGATAAAGTTAATCGATCAATAATCAAGATAATCGATTCATCAATCAAGCTCAAGACTCGAATTATGTGAACTCTGGTATCGTTATACATGTGTGTGTGCCTTATGTGTTACTTGTGCGTGCTTACTTATATGTTTGGTGTGGTATTCAAGCGAATCAATCGAAAATCGAATCGAAACTCGAAAGGAAATCGAACTCAATCGAAATCGACACCGAAACGTGACTTGTAGAAGATTGTATGTTAGATATAGTGGTTGGGACTGAAAGTAATTTGACTAGGAACTCTATCGTATTCGTACCATCATCCATCGAAATCGAAACATCGAAAATCGTCGCGAAACGCTCAAAGTGGGTCGCGGATCGAACAGGAGGCATCCTGGTCAAACAGGCTATCCGATCGGCTAGCATCTTCCTAGCCGATCGAGCAGCCCATTCGATCGGAGCTCCTGGCCGATCGGCTGCTACTTTCCTCTTTTGGAGCCTATAAATAGGGTTGTCATTGTCACACTTTCTATTTTGGAAAGCTCTGACCGAACCAGCCTTCTTCTTCATCTTTTCTCAGATTTCTCTCAACTCCGGTAAGTTTTCACTCTAATTCTTGAACGATTTTGATCATTGCATGATTCTACACCTTTCTATCTTTCAAAACTTGATTTCTAACCGTGAAATCACCAAGATCTAAGTATTCTTGGGTGATGTCATCATGGTGTTCTTGAAGAACATCAAACTTTGGCCTCTTTCCACCATGAATAGCTTAGATCTGACCGGTTTCCACATAAACAAACTAAGATTTGTAAGAATCTTAACATTTTTATGAATAATTTCCAACTTTCTTCAACCTTTTACACTCAAAACCTTAAAATCGGTAGAAACGGAGCTTGAACCGGCTAACTAATCATTCTAACAGTTGAGAGGTTCAAGATTCGGATTCTACATACAAGGTTCACTAACAATGGGTTAAACTTTAAACCGATGTCCGAACCGTTCACCGGCCGGACTTGGGTGATTCCAGTCTGAGCCGAAGAAACGAGTAGGAACGGAGGATATCATAGTTCAACTCGTTATCAAACTTCCTCGATATGACATCAAGTAATTAAACAGCCAAGAGTTAGACGAAAGGCCGACCAGGTCAGACTTGCTGGCCGAACGGCTAGGCTATTCGAACAGCCCAGCCGATCGGACATGCCAGCCGATCGACCAGGCCAGCCGATCGGCTAGCACATGGCGTCTCACTTTTCAAACTTCCTGAGGTATGGTATAGACGAAGTGATGTTCGATCGAGTATGCTACTCGATTGGTAAACATTACTCTTCGGATCATGAGATACTATGCTTCAACACTTGATTGATTTTACCACTCGTTCGTAGTAAAGAATGCCAGCCGATCGAACAGCTTGTTCGATCGAGCGACATCCTGTTGAGAACAACTTCAAAAAGTTCACAGCCGATCGGTTAAGCCGGCCGATCGAACGGACCGTTAGATCGATCGACCTAAAAGGTAAGGACATTTTTGTGTTCTCATATACTACAACGAAAACTTCAAAAGTTCAAATCTCAAACACAAACACACCAGAGGAAGAAACAATCCACTCGAATGGCCCAGCCGATCGAGCCTACCGACCGATCGAACAGGACTGTCCAAACGGACATACCAACCGATCGAACAGCCCGTTCAATCGAACCTGCCGTTCGATCGACTAGCCTATTCGATCCATTCACACTTGTCTGTTTTTTTCCACGTTACTCATTGTTGTGCTATCGAACTATTCAGGCTACCCTACTCTCAGCGCTCCCTTCAATCCATAATCAATCACTGTGAGTATACTCGATCCCTTTTTGCTTTTAGCACTTTTGGGTGTTACATACGTTGCTTATACCAAGACACAAACGATCACACTACTCATACTATTTGAACGCTAACCAATGTGCATGTATTACGTGACTTAATGAATGCTTGTTGATTGTGTTTACACGTGGAATGCTGTCTACCTGCCTTAACGACGTAGTACTATAGTTTGGACTCAGCACCCGTTCACACGGGGGTTGTTAAGGACAATTACTTACATGGATTACAGTGGTAATCATGTATTGCGAACCGCCTTGGGCGGTCAACCCGTAGTCGTTGGTATCGATAGGTCCATGTCGATAATTAACATGCTTCGTTTTCCTCTGTGTACGTGCTGGTTATGCGTAAACTATTTAAACTTTATATGCTATTATCAAACTTGTATGCTCACCTTTACATTTTATGTATTGACTTTATTTTAACGTATGTGACAGGTAATTTGGATGCTTATTTTCTAGGAAAGCGAGGCTAGAATAAGTTTCTAGAAGCCCCCAACAAATAGTTGTCTGCCGAGAACAAGCGTCTGGGGCATAGTTGTCTGTAGATCTTGTCCTCTGGCATTACAGCCAGAAAGTCAACAGAATAGGGGTCTAGAAGCAGATAAACAATTGCTGTAATAATATTTGAATCTGAGTTATCGGAATGGAATTTCTTGTTTGGATGATTATCTGTAATGACATGTTTGTTTATTTGGGATACGGTATGGGACGTATCTTTAACTGAATTATATAAATAGTTGTTTTGGAAACTTCTGAACAATCTGTTTCGCTCAGTGCCATGCCCCGATGATTTCGCCATCGGTTGGGGTATGACAGATTGGTATCAGAGCCATAACTATAGGGAGTTAGGTTAGACACGACCTAGTCCGGGTCGCTGTCTTAGAGACCTAGACTATAGTTAGGAACCAACAGACCAAGTTTATGTGCCTTATTCTGTAATTCTTCACTATCACTACACTCGAATTTTCAATTAAAGTCAGGCGATTCAGTCAGGAATAGGTGTGAAAACCGCAAACTCCCGACTAAATTGGCTGACTTGTGATAATTTTATCCATGTACTCATGCTCATCCTGACGTTTTCAATAACATACGAGGAGAATTATACCAAATTAGGAGTGAAATCCCCATTTTGATGAAAATTCTCCTTAAATTTTCTTAAAAACAAGGAAGAAATTGCTAAGCCAAGGGGTGAAACCCTAACCTTGGCAGTTTGTTCCGAATATTATTCCATCTCACCAAGGCATTCGACGGACTCCAGCGACCTGAACTCACAAGTATGACCTAGGGAACTCGTGTGGAATGCCCAAGTATCGAGGCAGAAACACGACCTCTAGAGTCGAAAATGATGACAAGTCTACTGTGAATAGTCGAGTTGCCTAAGGGTAGTCGATGTCTAGTAGCCGCAGACAATCTATCTCTCGATTTTATGTGTTTCGATTCTGAGAACCGCAACCGTGTACTCTGATGACTCGTTGATTTTATGTGTTTCTTTGTGCTTTACCTGTTTACGTGTTTATATTTTGGGCATTATTCGATTTTGCTACCATTTCAATCAACACACACGACTCGTACTGTTATTCTATCCCCATTCGATCTCCAGTTGCTGCAATCCAGACGATATTATGCTATGCTATGCTATACGACTAAGTTAGGCTATACTATACGATGCTATTCGATATACTATATGAACGACACGCGAGCTTTGAAGGATAGGTTTCTGTTTTCTGACTACCTCTGTGATTGAATGCGTATGTGCCTTTCGTGACTATGTGCTTCTGTGCTCTACTTGCTTATGTGCTTCTGTGGTTATATGGATTCTGTGCTTTTGTGTCTATGAGATTACGTGATGTGTGTTTCGACGTGTTCCTAAGCTTTAGTAATCTAGACGTGTGAGGTGAGAATCGATTACGTTGTGTTGAGTCCTGTGACGATGTCTATTGCAGACCATGTCATCGTCTGGATCCCGACACCGACTGACTCGCCAAGAAAAGAGAGACCGACGCCTCGCTGCTATCATCTCCAAACAAGTAGCGAAAGCCGTGAGTGAGGTGTATGAAAATGCCAGCAAAACGTCTGAAGAATCCCGAGCTGAGAACCCTAAGGATTCAAGCAAGACTACTTTTAGCTTCAAGCAGTTTAAAGCATGCGGACCGAAGGAGTTCACCTGTGAGGATGGCCCTACTGCCATGTTTCACAGGTTCGACTCAGTCGAAGTCACCCTGCGACAAAGCGGATGCCCCGAAAATCTCCGCACCCTCAATGCTACCGGCGTCTTCCAGTCCCGTGCTCTAGACTGGTGGACTGCTGAACATAACAAGCGTGGGAATGATGCAGCTTACGAGCTGACATGGGAGGAACTGAAGGCAATTATGATCGATGAATTCTGCCCTCCTCATGAACGCCAAAAGCTGGAGGATGAATTTTGGGTCATCAAGCAGAAAGACGGAGACAACACTGCTCTCCATGCTCGCTTTAAGCAGCTCAGTATCATATGTCCCGATCAAGTCAAGACTCCAGAAATGACCATCAAGACGTATATTCGAGCTCTGCCAGACTGTGTAGCAGATTTTGTACACGCCTCCAAGCCAGCGACGATCGAGGAAACCTACCTGCTAGCCGCTGAGATCAACGACAAGCGGGTAAAGTCTGGTTTTTGGGATAAGCAAACCAAGTCCCTGCACCAAGCTACAACAGCATCCACCGACAACACCACTGCTCAACCCTCCAAGTCTTCAAGAAGAAGGAAGAAGAACAACAGCTCCAGCAACAAGAGCTGTGCTGCCGCAACCACTGCTGCCCCTCTACAAGCTGTACCAGCTCAACAGCAGCAACAGCACCGCTCAGCTCCAGTGATCAATGCACCACCAGCGAAGCATGCATACACATGCCCTCACCCACTCTGCCCAACGTGTTCGTATCATCACCCGGTGGGTCTAGCCTATCGCTTTTGCGCTCACTGCAACCTTTACGGTCATTTCACTGCAAACTGTCGCTATGGTCCCCGTCAAGCCCCAGTTCAAGCCACTGTCAACCAAGCTCTACTCCCCGCCCCACAAGGCCCACAAGCAGCTCAAGCACCAGCAGCCAATGCTCGAGTCTGCTTTGCATGTGGTGACCCTAACCACTTTGCAAACAGGTGCCCGAACAGGGTGGTTAAGCAAGAGCCCCAGCAGCAACAACAGCAACAGCAACAACCGCAGCCTCAACAACCGCAGCAAGCAGCCCATGCCCGAACCTTCAACATCAATGCCCGTCAGGCTCAGGCGGATAACAACGTGGTTAATGGTACGTTCCTTGTGAATGGTATTTATGCATCATGTTTGTCTGATACTGGAGCCGATAACTGCTTGGTGTCGTTTGAATTCGAGAAGCTCCTTAGTCGTAAGCGCTCTTATCTGTCCTCGTCATTCGAAGTCGAAGTTGCTACGGGAAGAACTATTGCCGTTAATTCAGTACTCCGTGATTGTACTCTCGAACTCAACAATCACATCTTTCCAATCGACCTTATTCCAATGCAACTCGGAAGCTTTGATGTCATAATAGGCATGGAGTTTCTTCGCGAAAACCATGCTGAAGTTGTGTGCTTCGAAAAGATGATTCGATTCTCGCTCGCGAATGGTGATCTATTGTGTGTGTACGGTGAAACAACGTCGAAAGGTCTCACGCTTATGTCATGCATCCAAGCTAACAAGTATCTCCGCAAGGAATCCCGAGCTTTCTTGGCCAACATTGTAGTAGCGGAGAAGGAAAAGAAAAAGAAATTTGAAGTCAAAGACGTCCCAGTGGTTCGTGAATTTCCTTAGGTGTTTCCTGATGATCTTCCCGGACTACCACCAAGTCGTGATATCGACTTCCGCATCGACCTCATTCCTGGAGCTAACCCCGTTGCCAAAGCCCCTTACCGACTCGCACCTTCCGAAATGAGGGAACTCTCGAACCAACTCCAGGAATTACTCGAAAAAGGCTTTATTCGCCCAAGCACCTCTCCTTGGGGTGCGCCAGTCCTTTTTGTCAAAAAGAAGGATGGATCGTTCCGGATGTGCATCGATTATTGGGAATTGAATAAGCTAACCATCAAGAACCGATACCCCTTGCCCCGAATCGACGATTTGTTTGATCAGCTACAAGGTGCAGCATGTTTCTCTAAGATCGATCTGCGTTCAGGATATCATCAGCTACGGTTTCAAGAGGAAGACATTCCTAAAACCGCTTTTCGAACCCGTTATGGCCATTACGAATTTGTTGTTATGCCCTTTGGTCTAACCAACGCACCCGCAGTTTTTATGGACCTGATGAATCGCGTGTGTAAGCCTTATCTTGACCGTTTCGTCATCGTGTTCATCGACGATGTCTTGATTTATTCCAAAACGAAAGCCGAACACGCGCAACATCTACGTTTGGTTCTCGAGTAGCTCTAGGGGAACCAACTCTATGCCAAGTTCTCCAAGTGCGAATTCTGGTTGGAGGAGGTTCAGTTTCTGGGTCACATCTGTCACACCCTGGCTTTGCGGAAGCGTGGTTAATTTGTGTGACTTCTTAATACCATAGCTTAATCATAACAAAGCTATATGAATTTAAAAACCATGCAAGTCATCCATTAAGTTTTTGAAAACATCATACAATACCATTGTTTTTAACATGCAACCATAACCTTGTTCAGTAACATTACAACTTATAACAAAACATAAACGTGATTTAGGGATTGTGTCTTGTCCAGGTAAGAGACACAACCCTAAACCCTGATGACTTCATGACCAGTGCAGCGGAAAACGTTCCATACCGTGCCAGATCCGTTTAATTTCCTGAAATACATGTGAGTTGAAAAATCAACAATAATGTTGAGCGAGTTCACGTGTAGGTGAGTATGTAAAACATTTGTGAGTATAAAAATAGTTGTGGTATGTAGCAGTGTAAGAGGACTTGTGATCATCAATGGTTTGCAAGGCCACTGACATATGTGAAGTGCAAATAGGGAGACTCAAACCTAGCAGATTTCGCCACGGCAAAGTATGTGGACAAAGTCACCCCACGGTCCGTTTCTAGTTTGGCCGGGGGCTGGGCTCGCTACACCCAGATAGATCTACCGCTCCTGTCCCTCGGTCCCTCCATGAGGACTAATGGCCCCATGTTGTTCCTATCCACTCACATGATCGTATAACACCTCCTTACGTTAAACATACCGTTGTAAAGTACTCGTAAATCATAGTAACATGTATTTCACCCCCGCAGTTAAGTAAACTGAAAACAGTTAGAGAAAAGGGGGACATGAACTCACAGTGAATGCGTATCTCTACCAAGTAATCCGAATATCCGAAGCTGTGCAACGACCTACAGGTGCTAATTCTATTAGACGGATGGCCGTGCCTTAGCTTTATAACTTACATTTTTAGGAGACGGTTAGACAACCGTTTCGTGTACATACTTGGTATTTTACTTTCCTTCCCAAGGATGGGGGATTTAAATACATGTGTATTTATACTATCTCATTAAGTCCCACTTAATATATTTTTATTTCTCTTTCCAAAATATAATTATTTTTCTCAAAAATAATATATTTTCTTTTTACATATTACTTTCCAAAATAATACGTTGACAACATACGCGTTTGTGAATATTTCCGTAATAAGCGTAAGTTACGTTTTAATGATTAGATGGTAATAGTAATCACCGTTGTAACTTTTATGCTTGTCGTATAAGCGTTGGTATTATTTTGGGTTTGACAAGTTAGTAAATATCATTTTTACTCTAAAAATAATATTTATACATTTTCACAAAATAATCATAAACAGTGTTGTGACAAAATATATTTACCGAATATATATTTATCACGTTTAGTTTTGTGAAAATCCCACCTCCGATTATTTAATAAATAAAGTCATGGCGAATATATTTTGTATATATTTCCAATAATAGTTCTAACACTTGTAAATAATTCTAAGTGTTAGATTTTAGAAAAATTTCGCCAGAGTTTCCCCTGTAACTGGAGGTGGCCACGCTTTCAAGCGTATCATTTTCTTTTACAAAA
This sequence comes from Helianthus annuus, assembly GCF_002127325.2. Classification (NCBI taxonomy): domain Eukaryota; kingdom Viridiplantae; phylum Streptophyta; class Magnoliopsida; order Asterales; family Asteraceae; genus Helianthus; species Helianthus annuus. Next base: position 48,972,595 of record NC_035437.2, read on the forward strand.
TCACTTCTTTTATTTCAATCAATCAATTTCCAATATAATAAACAAGTTTCAACACTTCAAATTTGTAGACTAAAATGTAAAATCGCATTATCACATGAACTTGTAATTTTTCCGAGTGTCGTATTGTAGATCACTTTATATTTAGTGGATCTATACATAAAATAACTTAGTCTTGCAAAAACCCCGTTTTTGGAACAAATCACTCTTTACAACTTCTCGACAATTTTTGTAAAAATTGTTATTTTGTCGGATCTTTCATTTTATAAGTGTTTCTACACTTGTAGTTTATAGAAAACATCCTTTTATCAACATGTTATCCACTTTTATAAAACATGATTTTCTCGACACCCGGTCCTACGAATATACCACTTGTACATACGTAGATCGGCTCGTTTTAAACACTATTTTGCATGTCAAAACACTTTTACACAAGTTCATGTTTCCCGTGTGGTGGAGTTTCACCTTTTAACCCTTGTACTGCTAGAAACAAATGTATGTCAAGATTCGGGATCTTAACAAAGTCGGGTTAAACGATGATAAGAGCCACCACATCATAGATCGGGCCATAACAACCAACATATTCAAATACTACGACATTTACACGCGTTATGACCTTTTATCCAACGATTTTCATGTTTTAGTAGACTTTTTAGATTCGAATAGTGGGTTACCGACATTTAACCGATAAAAATCCTTTTAACCACTTTTGATACGATTAAAAACGAGTTTTAAATGATATACCTCTAGCTCGGGGCTAGGGAAGATTCTAGTCGAAAACGGCGTGGATAAAAGCAACGTGGCGAGGTCCTTCAACTTCCGTTTGTTCCAAGCTTCGTTGTACGTGATCCCCGACACTAGTGTATGCTTGGAATGGGTGAAGCAAAACCGAAAAATGGTTGGATGGGGGGGGTATGTTCGGCCGAGAGGGAGAGCACAAGAGAGAGTGAGAGTTGTTTGATCTTGAGTGTGTGTGTTTATGTGTGTGAGAGAGAGGGGTTTATATAGAGATTTTAGGCGCTTTCGTCCATCGGCCTTCTATGCTTCTAGATATCCACGAATCAAATATAATATAATAAAACTTGTACTCCCTTGTCACATCATAGTTGGCCGATTTCATTAGGATGTAATGGCATCCGGTTCGATCTCGATTGTTCAGTTATAGTTTAGTTAAGTTAAGTTGGTTAACTTTAAGGTCTAACCTCGTTAGTTGTTTAATGTGTTATATTGCGGGTGTTAGGGTAATCAGGGACCCTAACTGGCTCAGAAAAATACCAATAATAATCTTGGCAATATTTTTATGTTCCGGGTATTGTCCGGTTGTTCGGTCGGATAGGAATCCGTTAAAGTGCTTAAGATATCCTTTAAGCGTCGTAAGTAATATTTTTAGCGACACAATTTATTCTGCAAAGTGTCAGGAATAATTCCTTGTATTTTGGCACTTTATTAATTAGCTAGAAGCTAGTGTGTAAATAAAAGTGCTGTGTTCCGTGCTTAAAGTACGTTTTAGGCACATCCAATCTCTGTATCTTATTCCTAGAGACGCAATTATACAACCCTTGTATCTCTACACACACTACGGGTGTAGTAAAATAATTCTGGCTCTTACAGGCCTTTAGAGGCAGTGTCTGCCTGATGCTGGTTATATCAGCATGTTCACTGTGTATCCGTTTAGTACTACTGTGCTTTTGTGCATCATGTTTGTCACTAAGGTTCAGTAAATAAATAATGTAGTGACGGAAATCAAAGTATGATGCAGACATGTACAGTTATCAGAAATCAAGTAGCAGTTTATCAGCAAACTCAGTCAAGCACAGTAATTAGGCAACAATTAATAGTAAATTAAGTCGTACAGATACCTGGTTTTGTGAGGGTTGTCACAACATCGTGAATAGTCAGGGTATCCATGTCGACCCCGCGAAGATTGAAGCCGTCAAAAGCTGGATTACGCCTAAGAACCCGTCAGAAGTTCATTCTTTTCTCGGACTAGCGGGCTATTATCGACGATTCATTGAAGGATTCTCCAAGATCGCTGTGCCACTTACCGCTCTTACTCATAAGGACAAGCCTTTTGTGTGGGGAAACGCACAAGAGACTGCTTTTCAAACCCTCAAGCACATGCTGTGCAACGCTCCGATTCTTACGCTGCCCGATGGAAGCGACAACTTCATTGTCTACTGTGATGCTTCTAACCTGGGTCTCGGCTGTGTCCTCATGCAGCGAGACAAGGTTATAGCCTACGCATCTCGACAGCTCAAAATCCACGAGAAGAACTATACAACCCATGACCTCGAGCTAGGCGCGGTTGTCTTTGCATTGAAGATTTGGCGACACTACCTGTATGGCACTAGGTGTACAATCTACACTGATCACAGGAGTTTACAACACATCTTTAATCAGAGAGAGCTTAATATGCGTCAACGCCGATGGGTAGAACTTCTCAACTTATGACTGTGAGATTCGTTATCACCCAGGCAAGGCGAATGTAGTTGCCGACGCGCTCAGCAGAAAGAGTTATGTGCTCAGTACCCGAAACATCCAAGCCAAGCACAATCTCGAGACCCTTATTCGTGAAGCTCAACATGCTTGCTTTAACGAGCGTACATTGAAGAAAGAGAGGATCTATCACAATGGAGCTCAGTTGGTAAGCAAATCCGATGGGATATTCTACTTTCTGGACCGAATTTGGATCCCTAAGCGGACCGAATTGCGAAAGATTATCATGAATGAAGCCCACAAATCCCGGTATTCTATTCATCCCAGCGCAGATAAGATGTACCAGGACCTACGCTATAAGTACTGGTGGCCGGGCATGAAACAAGATATCGCCCTCTACGTTGGAAGTTGTTTAACTTGCACAAGAGTCAAGGGTGAACATCAAAGACCTTCTGGCTTACTCGAACAACCGCCGATACCTATATGGAAGTGGGAGAGTATAGCTTTGGATTTCATAACAAAACTCCCGCCCACGCCATCAGGTCACGACAGTATTTGGGTTATAGTCGATCGTCTAACGAAATCAGCCCACTTTTTGCCGATACGAGAAGACTACAAGGTGGAGCAACTAGCCCAAATCTACACCGACGAGATCATTCGTAATCATGGTATGCCTCGTGACATCATTTCAGACCGTGACGCTCGGTTCACTTCACGATTGTGGGAAACGTTTCAAGCGGCCCTTGGTACGTCGCTTAATCTGAGTACTGCATTCCATTTTATGTATTGACTTTATTTTAACGTATGTGACAGGTAATTAGGATGCTTATTTGCTAGGAAAGCGAGGCTAGAATAAGTTTCTAGAAGCCCCCAACAAATAGTTGTCTGCCGAGAACAAGCGTCTGGGGCATAGTTGTCTGTAGATCTTGTCCTCTAGCATTACAGCCAGAAAGTCAACAGAATAGGGGTCTAGAAGCAGATAAACAATTGCTGTAATAATATTTGAATCTGAGTTGTCGGAATGGAATTTCTTGTTTGGATGATTATCTGAAATGACATGTTTGTTTATTCGGGATACGGTATGGGACGTATCTTTAACTGAATTATATAAATAGTTGTTATGGAAACTTCTGAACAATCTGTTTCGCTCAGTGCCATGCCCCGATGATTCCGCCATCGGCTGGGGTGTGACATCATTAAGTATAAAAACCTAGTATATCAGAATACGAGACCTTTCAAACGAGATTTCAGGGGTTACCTATATATCCAAGTAGTGTTCCCCACAAATTTCACAAGTTTGAAATTTTAGGTTTATATCCCGAATAAATCTACTAAATGTGCGAAAACCTATCGACACATCATTAGTGAGACTGTTTAATTCATTTTAAACTTTTCAATTCTTTAGCATACTGTAATTGTCTAGCCGATATACTATCATTTTCCCTATTTACACGAGCTCTTTTTCAGATTTTATATTGTTTTTGGATTTTGAAATTTTATCATGTTTTTGTATTTTTGCATTTTTTACTGTTTTTGTATTTTTCTGAAACATATCTATGTACATCTATCTACTCCCCCTAAATACCAAAACAGGTAAAAAATCGACAAACCATTGCAGATTGTTTCTCATCTTCATCCGCAACAGTACTCTCATCAACGCCCACAATTCCATCCAACACCGAAAGAAGCTTCATACCATTCAATTTTAACAAATATTGAAACCGATTTTTATCGAAAACTTTGGTATGTAAATCAACTTTCTGTTCGTCAGTGTGGATTTTCTCAATTCGTATCAACTTTTTCTCGAAACAATCGCGAATAAAGTGATGACGAATTTCTATGTGTTTAGTTTTAGCGTGATGTACTGGATTCTTTGTTATATTTATAGCGGCCTCATTATCAACAAAAAGAGGTGTGTTAAGAAACTGCAAACCGTAGTCGCGCATCTGTTGCTGTATCCACAGGATCTGAGAGCAGCAACTGCTAGCAGAAACGTACTCCGCTTCACATGTAGACAACGCCACAGACGTTTGTTTCTTACACTGCCAGGTAACCAATCTAGGTCCAAAGAACTGGCATCCTGCAGTTGTTGATTTTGAATTTACTTTGCAGCATCTGAAATCCGAATCGGAATACCCTTCGAGCGTAAAGTTGCCTTTTCTAGGATACCACAACCCCAATGTAGGAGTTCCTTTCAGGTAGCGAAATATCCTCTTCACAATAATCATGTGTGAAGCTCTCGGGTTAGATTGATATCTTGCTGCGAGGCACGTTGGGTACATGATATCAGGACATGAAGCAGTTAGGTACATTAAAGAACCTATCATGGAACGGTAGAACGTTTCATCAGCCCTGTCTCCGGTAAGATCTGGGTGAATCCCATGATTTGTTGCAAGTGGGGTAGCAGCTGGAGTAGAACTTGACATTCCAAATTTCTCTAGAATATCATTCACGTACTTCGTCTGGTGAATGAAAATTCCCTCATGTAGTTGTTCAACTTGTAGTCCCAGAAAGAATTTCATCTCCCCCATTGATGGCATTTCGAATTTTTTGCTTCATCACCTGTTCGAAATCTTTGCACAAATTCTCATTTGTCGACCCAAAGATTATATCATCTACATAAATCTGAACTATCAGAAGATGTTCGTCGACTTCTTTAGTGAAGAGAGTGGCATCCACTTTTCCACGTATGAAACTGTTGGCTAGTAGGTGTTGAGACAAAGTCTCGTACCAAGCTCTCGGGGCTTGGTGTAAACCATACAGCGCTTTGTCCAATAAGTAGACCTTGTTTTTGTGGATTGGGTCAGTAAAACCCGGCGGCTGATCGACATAAACCTCCTCTTTGACCTTCCCATAAAGAAACGCCGATTTTACATCTAGTTGATATACTTTGATGTTCTTCCAAGACGCAAATGTAAGGAAAATTCTAATTGCCTCTAGTTGTGCCACAGGAGCATAGACTTCGGTAAAATCAATCCCCTCCTGTTGACTAAAGCCCTGAACAATGAGTCGAGCTTTGTTCCTTACAATAACTCCTCTGTCGTCTCTCTTAAACTTAAATACCCATTTAGTATTGATTTTTCTATGACCATCCGGCAAATCCACTAACTTCCACACTCCCAACTTTTCAAACTGACTTAACTCTTCTTGCATCGCAATGACCCAAGAGTCTTCAGTAAACGCCTCTTTGTAAGTTCTCGGTTCGATCTGCGAAATGAAACAACTTAATGAAAATTCAGTTTGTAAAGGTGCTACTGTAGAATAAAAACATGTAAGGCCCTGGTCAATTTGACGTCTCGTGAGAACGCCTGCTTGCAATTCTCCTATGATCAACTCATCTGGATGATATGAAAGAGTTCGCGGCATTACTTCGCTTGGAACATCTACATTTCCCTCCAGATTAGTAACATTCTGATCTGCATCTTGTTCACCAACTTGGTTTGTTTGACTTGAAATCTGGATCTGCTCCCCCTTAGAATCTGAATCACCATGATCAAATACTGGCATGTTATCAGCTTCTTGAGCATCATTTACTGCCGACTGATTACCAGGAGCAACTTCATCATCATGTTCACCAGCATTGCTAGGACCTGCTTCATCATCATTTGGAGTTTCCCGTGGTCGTCTAGAATACTCAGCTGGGAACCTTTGTTGCGACTCATATTCACGCAAAATATCCAGCTCATCAAAGAAATCTTCATCTTCCTCTGATTCTTCCCTCATGTCAAACGAATCCCACAGTTTGTCATAATGATAACGCCATGAATCTCCAGGATTTTGCGGTGGCATAGTATAACCTTGACATTCAACATTTCCAGCTTCAATAATCCGCTTCTCACTTGGAACGAAGACACGTCGCATCGGATTTGCATAACCAACAAATATTCCCTCAATGCACTTCGGACCAAACTTTCCATGAGGCTCTATAACAGTACAGGGTGACCCGAACGGTTCTAGATACTTCAAATTCGGTTTGCGGTTATTGATTAGCTCAAAGCACGTTTTGTTGAACTTCTTGACAGTAAGAACCCTGTTGAGCGTATAGCATGCAGCAGAAACAGCTTCAGCCCAAAAATTAATTGTTTGAATCTGCGAGCTTAGTTCTAGCCGTCTCGATTAGTGTCTGGTTCTTGCGTTCTGCGACTCCATTCTGCTGCGGAGTGTACGGAGCACTAAACTCATGCAATATACCTCTTTCATCACAAAATTCTTCCATTTTGCTGTTCTTGAATTCAGTACCATTATCACTTCGAATTCTTTTGATACGCCTTTGGTACAGATTCTCAATTCTCTTGAACAACGCCATCAGACTGTCAAATGTTCCGTCTTTCGTCTTCAAGAAAGAAACCCACGAAAATCTTGAATAATCATCAGTAACGACCAAACAGTAGTAATCTCCTGTAATACTTTTGACATTCACAGGACCAAATAAATCCATGTGAAGTCTTTCCAGAGGTCTCGAAACTGAATTGACTTGCTTTGTAGGGTGTGACTTTTTCTTCTGCTTGCCTTTAACACAGCTTATGCACTCCCCTTCCAGATGAAAACCTTTGACATGAACTCTTGTAACCAAATCGTTATGCACCAAATGATTCATTTTTCTAAGATGAATACGCCCCATCTTGCGGTGCCAAAATCTTGATTCTTTCTCAGTTGCTCTGGACACAAAACAATGAGCTTGACCCGTGGTTGTAGTAGCTACACTCATGTCCAACACGTACAGATCATTAACTCTCGGTGCCCTCATGATAATCCATTCCTCAGGAATTACAAATCCTGGTTTCAAGATCAAACATTCTTTGTCAGTGAAGTGAGTAGTATACATCCTGTCACAGATCTGGGAGATACTCAGCAGATTGTTCTCCAGCTCAGCAATGTAGTTAACTCTCTCAAACGTCACAATCCCGTTGGATAACGTTCCTTCACCAATAATCCTTCCTCCTTGATTACCCGCAAAACCTACGTATGCTCCATTTATGTTTCTTACATCACACAGCAACGCAGTCTTCCCTGTCATATGTCTTGAAGCTCCACTATCCATGATCCATCTGGATACAAGTTTTGGAAGATCCTGCACATAACAAATTATGACTTAACCAACTTCAATAAAGATGCCGATTCATGCTTCGCGATCCAGGAAGCTCCGGCAATTCAAACTGCTTAATCAAACATCGAGTCCACCCAGGCCTCATCAGCCTTGGGTGTAACCTTGACTCTCGCAATTTGAATTTTGAAATTTTCAGCCTTCAGAGGTGGAAAATTTGCATCATAATCAATTTGAATTGAATCTTCAGAAGGTGAAATCTTTTTCTCAGATTTAGGTTTCCAAACTTGTTGAGATAATGCAACCCGTTTGTAAAATTTGTCATTTTTAATTACCGACTTCTTTACAAGTTCATTTTTCACTTTGGTCTTGTCATTTTTCACACTCTTTTTCTCAAAAATTATTGGTGCTTTACCCTTCACCTCAACTTTCTTCTGTTGAGTCTTCACAGTTTCAGTCTTAGGCTTCACGTTGGTACACTTTCATGCAATATGACCAACTTGATTACATCTGAAGCATGTACGAGTATCAACCACTCGACCTGTGCCTTCAGACTGAGCCTGTGAAACTCTCTTCTCAAAGAACTCTTTATTTGATCTTGAAAAAATTTCTTTCTCTTCATCAGCAAGTGAACTCAAACTGTTCACAAACACCTTCTTCTCAACAAACCTTTTGTTTGGAACATTCTTTTCTGATAAGGCTTACCCCCCTGATAACCACCCGACCAATTGTTTCGATTCTTGTTGTTATTATAAAAACGCGATGGATTAACAGATTTCTTGTTGTATGATTTATCTTTCTCAAAGCTCATTTTTCTCTTTGTTTGACTCAGATTGTTCACTTCTGACAATTCAACTTCGACTAACTTGAAAACATTTGACAGTTTGTTCAAGTTTACATTCTCAATCGGAAACTCAGAATCCGAAAACAACTTATCCGAACCCAACATCTTGTACATGACGAGATTTGATTCTTCATTTAAGTTGTTCTTGGACTTTTGTTTCGGAATGTATTTGTCCAAGAAACACCCATCTTCCTCAGTAGTGTCACTATCCATTTTTAGCACATTTTCAACAACACCTTTTACAATATCATTCTGGACACTATCGTCATTGGAAGATGTGAATGTAACATCAATGCTTTCTGGAAGTTTAACTTCACTTTCTTCTTCAATTTCAACCAACCCTGATTGCTTTTTCGTGTAATTATCCAAAATCGGCGGTGGAACTCTATGAAAACCCACCCCGGTTCCATCAGAATAAACATCTTCGCCAGCTTTGTTTTTCCCGATGGGTTTGGGAACAATATGTTGCAAAACAAAGCTTGCGGAGCTGTAACTTTTAAGCTTCAACTGGATTCACTCGTTTTCAATTTCAGCCTCTTGAAATTTAAGTTTCAGTTTAGCGATTTCATCCAGTTGTTTGTTGATTGATTCTTCTTTTACTCTCAGCACTGCTTTTAGTTGAACGTTTCTTTCTAAGTTTTACCATTTCGATCATCATTATCTTTCATTGTGCTTTTGAGTTTTTCAAACTTCTCAGAAATCTGACGGTTTTCAAGAATTAACTTTTCATTTTCTTTTTTAACTCTTTCATGATCAATTTTATCATTTTCAATTTGGTTAGTTAATTCTTTTATCCGTTCAGTTAAATCTTTAACTCTTTTGTCACGGTCAAGAATTTGATTCTCAACGCTTCTGACTTTTGCTGTCAGATCTTCAACTTTCTTACCGTTGAGATACGTGACTGTGTTACAAAATTTGCATTCTTTGATGCAATTTTTGCAATCAGCATTTCCATCAATCTTCTTACCTGACACGTTTGTCGACAAGTTTGAACTGACCTGGCTTTTTGACTCAGACACGGAGTTAGAGTCTACCTCAAGCGCCTTAGCAGCCAGCACTTTGTCAGCCATTTTTCCGAGGTTTTCAGCAGTTAACTCCTGCGTTGTGTCAATAACCCCAGTGTCAACTTTCTTTGCCTTCTCGTTTTCTTCTTTCTCCTTCTTCTCTTTCTCTTCTTTCTCTTTCTCATCTCCAGTTCCCCACCATTTATTCTGCCAATAATCATCCTCATCTTTGAACTCCTTGATTATGGCTTCCAGATCAAGAGTTTTGTCATCGACCGCAATATTTCCATATGGATCAAGATAACACTCCCTGTCCGGATCCCATCTTCTCGCTCTCTTCGCTTCCAAATAGATACCAGATATTCGAATTATTCTGTTTTCAGCCAACATTTTTCTGTGTTTATACTTCTGCTCTTCAGTTCGGTTATCTTTCCAAGGAATAGGTTCGTTTTTTGCCATGAACGCGTAACCAATCGCATCTTCCTCCGGTAGAACCCTTTACTCCAATCATGCCCCTCATCATCATAAATCACTGCAAGAGCTCTAGATTTCTCTTTGTTGTCTTCAACCTACTTCAATCTAGGCGGCTCGGATTTATTTTGGTGATAAATCGCCTTCTTGTAGTAATCCTCTCTGAAAGGGTTCTCCGACTCATCAGCATATGCGTTTCTGCATTCTCGCTTTAAGTGACCTTTCTGCTTACACTTGAAGCACGTCACCTTGGACTTATCAAAACCCAGCTTGGTAGATGGACCACCAATTATCTTCCTGCCGATTATTTCCATGAAACGATGTGCTCGACGAACAGCACTGGCCATGCACCAACGAATGTCGATTAATTCCATTTCTTCAGGATCTATTTGATCATAGTCCTCTTTCGTTAGGTTGGTGTTGCCTATCTTCCCTGCTACTAACCCTTCATACGATTCCAACACAGATGCTAGGAAAATCATCTGTTGTTTAGCCGACTCCTCATCAAAATTCTAAGCATTCTTTAGATCTATTGCGATGTTGCATTGAAAATAATTCTTTGCATCAGAATGACTTGTAGATGATGAAGATCCACTGTGATAACCACTGTGATTTCCACTGCTTTGAATTTCTTTGCTAGTTGTGGACACATTCTCAGCAGTAAACGCACTCTTGGGAGAAGTTGCTTTTGCCATCATGCTTTTTGGATAATACAAATCCAAATTCTGCTGATAGGATGAGTGATTGACTTTGTGTGTCTTCTTCAGTTCCAACTCGTGACTTTCAAGTTTTTCAATCAACAAATCTAAAGTCAACTTTTCTGGTGCCTTGATGGTATTCTTCAACATCAGCGCATAATATCTCCAATCCATCTCGTTTGGCAATGAATCAAACAATTTATCGATAAGCTTATTTTAAGGATATCTGATATCATGTCTTGCTAATTCCAGCTTCAGATGACCAAACCTCTCTATCATTTTACAAACTGACTCATTCTTTAAACAACCAAACATATCAAATTCTTTCCTAAGAAGTTTCTTTTTACTTTTCACAATTTCAGCACTTCCTAGACATTTTGTTTCTAGCTTTTTCCAGAGATCTTTTGCATTTGAATAATCGATCAACGAGATTATGTCCTCCCGGACGGACTGGAATAACAATGCCACGCATTTCTGCTCAACCACAAATGATTCAATCTCCTCAGCTGATGTTAAAGTTTCACCATTTTTATTTCCATCTAGATAACCGTTTTTCAGACTCCTCCAGCTGGGAAATGCAAATGCCATCAACCAATCTTCAAACTTTCTTGACCACCGACTATATTCCTCGATAGCCATTAGCTTTGGAGGTTTATTGAACGTTCCAAAGGCACTTTCAGATTCCCAAGCTTCCTTTTTCTTCGCATTCGGCGGATTTTCATTCTCTTTACTTGACGAAGTATCATCGTTTCCAGAATTTCCAGAGAATGTGTACATGTCGCTAAACGGATTCAAGAATATGTCATCCATCTTGAATGTACCTGCAAAATCAGCAATCACTTAGAATAATTTTCGAAATTTTTGAAAACTGTGACAAATGAGCGAAATCAGTCTGTGTGACTGATAAGCGAAATAGCTAAGTGTCAAATAAGCGAAATCACACTTGACATATAAGCGAAATATCACAGTGTCAAATGAGCGAAATAGCAATGTTGACAGAAAAGCGAAATCTGATATGTCCGTATGAGCGAAATAGGGTGTATCTATGAGCGAAACCCCTTCGTTTGTCCGTAAAAGCGAAACCTAGTTTTTAATCAGTTTTTACCATTTTTAAGCCGTATTTTAACCTGATTCTTTCTAGGGTTTGTTATTACTGTGTTTCACACGTTATATTGAAAATTCAGGCCATTTCAACCGTAGGAACCAGTTCAAATCGAAAAAGTATGAGAGAAAGTGAGTAGAAGTAAGAGAATTCGGTAGAATCAAGCTGTAGTAGTATGAACTCCTCGTCCTGAGCTCTGATACCACTTGTTGGACCGTTCTATGACCCTGAAAAGTCAGTCAAGGTAGTTCATCTCCAAATACAAAGGCGGAATCAATGCACATGAAGTTACACAGCTTTTCCTCTTTAATTTCTTCTCTATTGATGCTTTCTGATTACAATTTGACAGAGTTTCGTTACCACAAGCATGAACAGGTTTCGCTCCAACGTACACAACTGAATGACACATGAGAGTATTTATAGTTTGACTGGTTTCGCTTATATGGCAGTGACAAATAAGCGAAACCCCATGTGCCGAATAAGCGAAACTACCCTGGTGACATAGGAGCGAAACCACTAGTGTACAAATAAGCGAAACCTCCTATGTACACATAAGTTAAACCTCCTACTTTGACTCTCAAGCTCCAATCTTGACCTAACTTGACCTAAGACTTAATGCAGACGAAGTCAACAGACATTCTGTGCACCTACAAAATGGGTTACGATTGTGGTTATAATTTCCAAAAGAAACCAAACCATAATGGTAATCTCAAAAAGAAAGGTCTTGGTTTTAATTCATCAGAAAATTATAAAAATCAGAAAACTTATAAACCAAAAACAAAATTTGTTTCAGGTGGGAGTTCTGAAGATGAGCAGAAGAAACCATTCTGGAAGCAGTCAAATCAAGAGTTTCTTGCTGAAGTAAAAAAGAATGTGAGAAGGTTTGCTGAGAGAGTTGATAGAAGAACCTGTTTCAAATGTCAGGAAATTGGACACATTGCTTGGAATTGTCCCAAGACCAATTACCAAAAACAGGGAGTTTCTTCTAACTCTAATTTGAAAAAGATCTGTGTTGATAGAAAAGAACATTTGGTGAAAAATGGTAATTTGTTTGAAAATTCAAGTTCTGAAAAAGGTGAAAGTTCAAAACGTTTTTACAAAAGAAGAGGTGATTTGAGTAAACAAAAATGGATTGTAAAAACAGAAAGTAGTTCTGACAACGAATCTGATTCCATAAAATCAGAGGAGTCATCGGTTGAGAAAAGAGTTGTGATTTCCGTTCCAGAAGTGAACGATGAAAATTTTCCTAAATTGTCAAAGGAAAATTTAATGAAAAAAGTGGGAAAAATTGAGATCTCAAATCAATTCTTTGCTGATAAGGGAGAATTTGATGTTGAGAAAGCTTTCAACGGAAAAGTCAAGCACATTTTCGGGAAGATGGTTGATAGAAAGGTTAAGGGTGCTAAAGAGTTCTATATATCAAAGTGTTGGTGGGACAGATGTGTTCCAAAATCACCCAAGGCTGGTCAGGCTTGGGTGGATGTTATGTTTGATTAAACACCTGACTTGCCGGAGATCCCAAGATTGTAATCGTGGATCAGGAATCACCATTTTTCATGATTAAAGAGGTTGTATGAAAGTTTTTGATAGTGTTAAAGTTTTACAGGATGAAGGACTACGCTGGAGCTTCCAGGTTGGTAAGTGCGAAGCAGGAATCGGCACTCTGATTGGTAAAATGGTTGTGTAGATGTGATATTCCTTCAATTGGTAGTTTGTTTTCTTCAAGAGTTACAGAGGTTGTTTAATTGCAAATGGTAAATCAGGGACATTAAATTGTACTTGATTCACTATACATGATAAATAGATGAACAAGATGATGAACCATATCCCCGTTCTTAACAAATGGTAAATCTACAAGTGGTAAAAACAAACCATTTTCCGGAAAAATCATTTTGATTAAAACAAACTTAAGTGTTTTGAAATCTAAATGAGAAAATGGTTTGTTATGAGGGGAAGTTCTGATTGTTTATCCCAAGTGGATGGCGATTTGAAGTGATTTGATATCAGTTGTCACTTTATTTGTACAGTTTGTTTTTGATTTTGTTTCTTCAAGTGGGTCAAGAGTTTAGATAGTTTTCAAATTTTTTGTTAATGTGTTTGCATTTTAGGGGGAGTAAAAATTTTCAGAAAATCCAAAAACATTAGAAAATTTGAAAAAGACAAAAACATGATAAAACAAAAAAAATGAGTTTTGTTGTAAAAAAGAGGAAATGATAGTACATTAGTGGATGATCACAACATGCTAAAGAATTGGAAAGTTAATTAGTGATAAACGGTCTCACTAATGATGTGTCAGTAGGTTTTTGCACATTTAATAAACTGTGACGAGATATAAATCTAAATTTCAAACTTGCTTAATTCGTGGGTAACATCTCTCGGATATATGGGTAACCCCCGAAATCTTGTTTGAAGGACCCCTCTTTCTGAGATACTAGGTCTTTATGCTTAGTGATATCTGGGGTATTATCCTGGGACTTCTGCTGTATGGAAGTACTGACCTAGTCCCCGGATAATACTTTCTGCAAATGCTTGAAAAAGCACCGCCCTCAGCAAATCGATGAAACAATAAAATTGATAGTCATTGCTGTTGTAAAAAAGATCCTCTAAAGGGGACCCACCAAAAGTCGAGCCGTCATCTCTCTGCTGAACGGAAGTTCTGACCTGAGCTCTCACGGTTTCGCACCTAACCCCTTACAGATATCATCTAGGTATACTCACCTGTAAGACTGAATATTGGGATCTGGATACGGGAGTATATTCTGAGGTGGGACACGTGAATAAGTTTAAGTGTTTAAGACATTAATCTCGTATCTCGAAACAGTTGAACTTTGTGTGAAAATTTAAATGGATTAGTATACTGACAATCTAAGTGAATTGTTTAAAACTTAAAATGTTTAAAGCTTAACGGTGTTGTTGATTTGTCTCATAAACTGATATGATCCTCTTACACAAACTCACAAAAATATTGTATGTAAATATTTCTTTACTGCATTTCATTTCGATTATTTCACAAAATTCCAAAAAGATTTTCAGTGTGTTTTAGCATAAAATTTTGAAAAATCCAAAAAGATTTTCGACAACTGATATTGAAGAGCTGATTTTCAAAATTCCGAGTGCTAAACATGATGAACAGGTTTGGGAGAATTTGATTGAAAAGTTTTTAGGTAAAAAGAAATGTGTTAAGTGATCAATGTTAATATCTGATTGTATATTGATTGTAGAGGAGTCTGTATTGATGCATGAAATTTGATAATCTGTTAAATATCTTATTCTTGTGAATCTTATGTTTTGGGTAGAGAATGTGCATGATTTCCTGAGCTGGATAAGAGTCAGGTTCCGATATATGAGGATTATGTAAAGCCAGGTTGCCATTCTGATGCAATAAAAGTCAGACTTTGATCCCAGCATGTTTTGAGGGGGAGTCTGTTAGATAAAGAATTTGTAGATGCAAGAGATAGATAGAGATTCTGGATGCCCGAAGACTGA